>NC_085138.1:167014251-167314251 GCF_035046485.1 Aedes albopictus
TATCAATGTGGACAAAACCTCAAGCTCAAAATCATGTGTATACATATCGTTGAGTCTTGGTACTGCGTTGTTCCTCACCAATGAGCATTTCCAAGTCAACGCACGAATCGCGTAGACTTGGCCTTTTTCCATTCAAATAAAGTTTTGTTCATGTATGAGCTGATATCTGAAAATGTTTTTCATGTTATTTATTTTAAAATATTTTTCATCTAACTTTTGAAAAGGGCGTATGAAAAAAAAAACTACAGGGTTGCAAAACGGTGAGTCGAAGAGGAGAGCGGCCAACATAGCTCTGGTCCTCACAAGTTCCTATCTCATGCTTCCACGGATCAAGCGATAACAAAGACCGCCAGCTAATTCCCAGCTCACCTTAATGAGCATGTAACAATCATTACACATCAGTCTTTTCTTGCTACTGTCATTCCACTATTGAACTGATTTTAGTAAACGGCGAAACTACACTTTTTTAAAAACAAAAATCGCAATCGAAATACGCCCTTTACTTTATTTACTCCAGTAACGGGCGAAATCGCCATTTTCATGAACAAGCGGGCGAAAGCTACTTTGTTTATGTTTATTTACCCTTCAGTCATTGAAATGAGTCGAACCTCGTGCGCGTTTTGGCATTCTTGTGAATAAATTTCGTGTAAAAATGGTTGAAAGCGAGTATGAAAGTGATTAGCACCTCCGGTAGGAAGTCATTCATCCAGTCTGCGAACTATGGAATCTTCAAATCTTCAAATGCTGCTCGGTAATGCTTTATTATTACGTTAACCCATTAACCCAATAAAAATGTTTTTTTTGTTCCTTTCCAGACGCATCTGCTTGGTTGAACGATACAAGGGCTCCAAACGACATCCACTGCACCGCAACAACACAGACCGTCGATGCATCGATCTCAAGACTAGAGGAATTCCACTCAGTCGGAAGGACAAAAAGTGAGATATTATAGGACTTTCAATTTGAAGTTAATAATTAAAAACTATTAAAAATACTCATTTCAGCTGGCTCAATACTGGACGCGGAAATGAATCATCTAAAGCGTTCAGGCGAACGAACAAAGACCACATCTGCCGGAAGACTTCTTTCCATTCTGTCAGCCTCTAGACGAAGCCTCCCTGACGATCCAGGTTGTAGCCTTCAGGAGCAAACGCATACCACACTAACCGCTGAACATCCATCCCTCAAAACATTCAGTTCATCTTCGGAAAGTTCCATCCTATGTCCAGATCGCTGAATGCACTGGATCAACACTGTCCGCCATGAGAAACTCCGTACGGTCGACCGAGCGAAAAGTGAGTTTATATTACACTTAGTTAAATTTATTTATTTCAATAATAAAAATCTACTTTGTTTCAGCCGAGGTTTCAGCTGGCCCAACACTGAACGTGGACATAAATCGTCTGAAGCGTTTAGGCGATCCGTCGGTAGAACGAACGGCATCTGGCGGAAGACGTCTTTCCTTCATGTCAGCCTCTAAGCGGAGCCTCCCTGTTGATCCAGGTTGTAGCCTTCAAGAGCAAACGCATACCACACTTACCGCTGAACATCCATCTGGCCATCCACCGCATTCCTCAGAAAAAACGTAAGGATACACCTGTTAAAAACTCCAGTCACATGGATATGAAAATTGGAAATTCAAATGCGTCACTCCCGTGTCGGACGAATTATCCAGGTGGTAATCTGCTTTTGCTTCGGAAAACCTGAGCGTCTGTTCTCCAGGAGGAGCGGCCGTAAAAAACCATTGTAACGGAAAATCAGCAACAGAATAATACGAACCGAGACCAACGGCAACGACCCCAGCGAACAAAAAGGACTTGAGATTGGAAACTCGGTACGTGGAACTGCCGATCTCTCAACTTCATTGGGAGCACCCGCATACTCGCCGATCTACTGAAGGACCGCGGGTTCGGCATCGTAGCGCTGCAGGAGGTGTGTTGGACAGGATCCATGGTGCGAACGTTTAGAGGTAATAATACCATCTACCAGAGCTGCGGCAACACACGCGAGCTGGGAACAGCTTTCATCGTGATGGGTGATATGCAGAGGCGCGTGATCGGTTGGTGGCCGATCGACGAAAGAATGTGCAGGTTGAGGATCAAGGGCCCGTTCTTCAACTTCAGCATAATAAACGTGCATAGCGCACACTCCGGAAGCACTGATGATGACAAGGACGCATTTTACGCGCAGCTCGAACGCGAGTACGATCGCTGCCCAAGCCACGACGTCAAGATCATCATAGGTGATTTGAACGCTCAGGTAGGCCAGGAGGAGGAATTCAGACCGACGATTGGTAAGTTCAGCGCCCACCAGCAGGCGAACGAAAACGGCCTACGACTCATTGATTTCGCCACCTCCAAAAATATGGCCATACGTAGCACCTTTTTCCAACACAGCCTCCCTTATCGTTACACCTGGGGATCACCACAGCAGACGGAATCTCAAACCGACCACGTTCTGATTGACGGACGGCACTTCTCCGACATTATCGACGTCAGGACCTATCGTGGCGCCAACATCGACTCCGACCACTATCTGGTGATGGTCAAACTGCGCCCAAAACTCTCCGTCATCAACAATGTACGGTACCGGCGACCGCCACGGTAGAACCTAGAGCGACTGAAGCAACCGGATGTCGCCTCAGCATACGCGCAGAATCTCGAAGCCACGTTGCCAGACGAGGGCGAGCTCGATGAGGCCCCTCTAGAGGACTGCTGGAGTACAGTGAAAGCAGCCATCAACGACGCAGCCGAGAGCACCATCGGGTACGTGGAACGGAATCGACGTAACGAATGGTTCGACGAAGAGTGCAGAACGGTTTTGGAGGAGAAGAACGCAGCAAGGGCGGTAATGCTGCAGCAAGGGACTCGACAGAACGTGGAACGTTATAAACATAAGCGGAAACAGCAGACCCGACTCTTTCGGGAGAAAAAGCGCCGCCTGGAAGAAGCGGAGTGTGAAGAAATGGAACTGCTGTGCCGTTCCCAAGAAACACGGAAGTTCTATCAGAAGCTCAACGCATCCCGCAACGGCTTCGTGCCGCGAGCCGAAATATGCAGGGATAAATACGGAGGCCTCTTGACGGACGGACGTGAGGTGATCGAAAGGTGGAAGCAGCACTTCGATCAGCACCTGAACGGCGTGGAGAACGTAGGCACGGGAGCCCACGGCAACGGAGGAAACGACGACGCCAGTGCAGCGGAGGACGGAAATGAGCCAACTCCCACGCTGAGGGAAGTTAAGGATGCCATTCACCAGCTCAAAACCAACAAAGCAGCTGGTAAGGATGGTATCGCAGCTGAACTCATCAAGATGGGCCCAGAAAAGTTGGCCACCTGTCTGCATCGGCTGATAGTCAGGATCTGGGAAACTGAACAGCTACCGGAGGAGTGCAAGGAAGGGGTAATCTGCCCCATTCACAAGAAAGGCGACCATTTGGAATGTGAGAACTTCAGGGCGATCACTATTTTGAATGCTGCCTACAAAGTTCTATCCTAGATCATCTTCCGTCGTCTGTCACCTAAAACAAAAGAGCTCGTGGGAAGTTATCAAGCCGGCTTCATCGACGGTCGGTCGACAACGGACCAGATCTTTACCGTACGGCAAATCCTCCAGAAATGCCGTGAATACCAGGTCCCAACGCATCACCTGTTCATCGACTTCAAAGCGGCATACGACAGTATCGACCGCGCAGAGCTATGGAGAATCATGGACGAAAACGGCTTTCCTGGGAAGCTGACTAGACTGATTAAAGCAACGATGGACGGTGTGCAAAACTGCGTAAGGGTTTCGGGTAAACTATCTAGTTCATTCGAATCTCGCCGGGGACTGCGACAAGGTGATGGGCTCTCATGCCTACTCTTCAACATCGCTCTGGAAGGTGTGATACGACGAGCCGGGCTCAACAGCCGGGGAACGATTTTCACAAAATCCGGACAATTTGTGTGCTTTGCGGACGACATGGACATTATTGCCAGAACATTTGGAACGGTGACAGAGCTGTACACCCGCCTGAAACGCGAAGCAGCAAAGGTCGGACTGGTGGTGAATGCCTCAAAAACAAAGTACATGCTGGTAGGCGGAACCGAAAACGACCGGATCCGCCTGGGTAGTAATGTTACGATAGACGGGGATACTTTCGAAGTGGTGGAGGAATTCGTCTACCTCGGATCCTTACTGACGGCTGACAACAACGTGAGCCGTGAAATTCGGAGGCGCATCATCAGCGGAAGTCGGGCCTGCTACGGGCTCCAGAAGAAACTGCAGTCGAAAAAGATTCACCCACGCACCAAATGCACTATGTACAAAACGCTAATAAGACCGGTAATCCTCTACGGGCACGAGACATGGACCATGCTCGAGGAGGACCTGCAAGCACTCGGAGTTTTCGAGCGACGCGTGCTAAGGACGATCTTCGGCGGTGTGCAGGAGCACGGTGTGTGGCGGAGAAGAATGAACCACGAGCTCGCTGCACTTTACGGCGAACCCAGCATCCAGAAGGTGGCCAAAGCCGGAAGGATACGGTTAGCAGGGCATGTTGCAAGAATGCCGGACAACAACCCTGCAAAGCTGGTGTTTGCAACTGATCCGGTTGGCACAAGAAGGCGTGGAGCGCAGAGAGCACGATGGGCGGACCAGGTGGAGCGTGACTTGCCGAGCATCGGGCGCGAACGAGGATGGAAGGCGGCAGCCACGAACCGTGTATTATGGAGAAATATTGTTGATTCAGTTTTATCTTGAATTTGGTGTAATACTAAATAAATGAATGAATGAGCATCTGTGTGACAGCAAGACCAACGGTAAATATAGATAATTGTTATAGATAATTCGCCGAGGTGACATTTATAGTTCACAATTTTCAAACATTTTGAGCTGAAAAATTGATCAATAAAATGCATGCTGGAAGAAACCAGTGAATTTTCAATTCATTTTATTTGGTCTTATATTTGATTCTTCCAAATTCTATTAAGAACCAATTTTATTAAAAATTGTATAATAACATTTCAGGTGCTTGATTCTCGAAGAGCATATACACGAAAATATAACCTACCTGCTACGAACGGCCGGGTTCGGGTTTGTAAGGAAATGTTCCTCGAAACATTGAACATTACAGACAAGAAGACCCGTTCACTTGCCGCGAAGATCATTAAGAATGACGGTACATATATGTTACGACGATCAACGGAAGCATAATGGCGGCCAGAATCGTATTCCGGAGGAAAACGTCAAGTTCATGGAAGATCACATCAGGTCGTTCCCCGCCTATTTATCGCATTACAGTCGGGAAAAGTCATCAAAACTATACTTGAGTAGCGATCTCGGCATTGCCAAAATGTTCAGATTATATAAACAAAAATGCAATGAGGATGAACTGTGGAGTATAACGCCTACAGGCTATGTTTTAGGACTTTCAAACTAGCTTTTAGGAGGCCTAGTAAAGACATCTGCAACGAATGCGAAAAATTTTCTGCTCAGTTAAAATCGGAATCGAACGCACAAGACAAATAAAAAATTCAAAACCTTCGCGATCAACACCAAGCTAAAGCAAAACGCGTTTATGATGAGAAAAGATCGGATGTACAAGCTGCCAAAACCTCGGACTGTGTCAAAACCGTGTCGTTTGACTTGCAAAAGTGCCTGACCACTCCTTATCTTCAGTGCGGAGCAGCATATTATTGCAGACAGCTGTACACGTATAATTTCACATTCTTCAGCACTGATGGGATGAAACTAAAGCTAAAAGAGGAACACAAGAGATAGGGTCATGTATACTACAAGAGTTGGGAAGAATTGGCCCAAAAACCAAATACATAAATTTTTATTCGGATCGTTGGCAAAAATCTTAACTTCGTGGTGTGCATGACTTTTCTTAAATTCATCGAAGAAGCACATAAACTTGGCCGACAGATAACAATTCGCCACAAACTAATGGTCTCAGGTCACAGTCACATGGAGGTTGATTCTGTCCATGCCACGATTGAAAAAGCAAAAAACCGGACTACATACTTCTAACATTCATATTCCCAGCGATTGGGAGATTCTGATTGGATCGATACAGAGAAAAGTTCCGTTCAGGGTTCATTCGATGGAACAAAAAGTTTTTGTAGCTTTAAAAGATCTAGGAAACTATTTTAAACGACCATCAGTCAACACAACTGTAGAAAAGATTAAATTCTGAGAAATCAGCTTTTTCAAATACAGATCAGATGATCCAAAGACAGTGCACTATAAATATGACATAGCAGATACAGATTATCTTTCGTTTTATGGTGAAACCAAGGGAAAGAAGCCAGAGTTAAAACCAATTTCGACGGAACCGCTTCCGCTGGCGCCGGAAAAGTTGCGAGATTTGCAAAAATTAATCGTCTTCGTAACTAACAAACAGTACTACGAAACATTTCTCAAATCTCTCGTTCTCAAAAAAAGAGGTAGGCGCTCTCAGAATAGGAATAGATTTAGATTCTGAAACTGATGAACAGTAATAATGAACAGGTTGAATTAAAGCGTTGACAGGTTGAAAGTTGTAAACGAAGATACTCTATGCCCAAGGAAGTCAAGGAAATTTCCTTTACGAAAAGATCCTGGACCGACCGGGAATCGAACCCGTCACCCTCAGCATGGTCATGCTGAATACCCGTGCGTTTACCGCCTCGGCTATATGGGCCAAAAGACAAAGTATACGTAGATTCTTTGGCTATTCTTATTTGATGAAACCTGGACTTTAAGTCTATTATTGAGAAAACAGTTTTACCTTTCAAAGAATCTATCAAACGATATATAACAGGTAATTGGTAATTATTAGGCCTGTCCACCTTTTCAAATATGTTCTCTGATTCTCAAGTCCACCCCCATATTTAAATTGGCATCTCAAAAGAAGTAACTGGTCAAAATTTCAGCCAAATCCATCACGAGGAAACCCTGGGAGAATAGTTGAAGGAATTCCTGAACGTTCCTTAAGGCCCTTAGGGAAACCTTTGTAATAACTCGTAGAGGAGCTCCTGAAAAAATCCTAGAATTAAAAAAAAAACGGATTTTCCAAAAAAAAAATACCTGAACTCTTTCGGGAATTCTTCCTTGATCAATGCTCGAATAAACCTTGGGAGAAATTCCCAATCAGCGGCCGTTCATAAACCACGTAGACCAAATTTTGGTCATTTCAGATCCTCCTCGTAGACTTTTGTCCATACAAAAAATTAAAAATTTATATGGAGCGTAGACCTAGCTAAACCACCCCCCCCCCTTCCTTTATAAAAGTTTACATGGTTTATTAACGGCCTCTTAATACATGAAAAAATTATCGACGGAATCTGCATCCCACAAAGAAAAACAACAGAATAAAGCGCACAAACAAACAGGCATAAGGTACTCTGACAAAATTTCCGATGATCATGCTTATCATTTTCATCATCGATCATTTTTAATCGAAAGGGTTGACATTCGTAAACACGCGACTCAAAAGAGCAGTGAACTACGCAAATAAGTGAATAAGATTAAAACTTGTTCATATAAAACTCGTAAATACTAGCAAAACAAAAGAATTTCACCGGGCAGAAAGTTTTAAGAATGCATTAACAAATCTTCGTTAAAATTGCTTTTTTTGGTAGTGGAGTTCAGGAATGCTCTTCCGAAGCACCTTTTTGTTGCAATTCTTTCAGCTTCGAAAAGTCACCGAAACAAATAAAACTTACTGAAATGTTATATTTACCTATAATTTAACTTCTGTGAACTGACGATCGTTTAGTCAGAGTTTGACTCATTACTTTTCATCAGTATATTTAACACCTCCGGTAACTGTTGTATAAACTTTTTTGCTCTAAAATTAGTGTAGCGTCGTTAATCATTATTAATGTTATAATCTCACTACGGATTCTTACGATGATCCTGATCGAGTATTGCTGCTTGTCCTGACCGTCTTTCTGACTATCTGCATCAGCTGTTATGCCAAAAACACTTTTTCCACATAATTTCGGCAAATCGCAATAGGCAGTCTGGACGACTCCTCCGTTCCGCTCGATTGCCGCAGTCGCCAGCTCCGAAGCATCTGCACCTCCAGATTCATCAGGAACTCGTCAGCGCCTTCGTCCGTGATCTGAACGCTGTGATACAGCTGATCCGGTCGGATCTGAAATAGTCCCGTGTTGCAAATTGTTCTCAAATCGACCGGTTTACTCGAATCAATCCGGTTGGTGTGGATCATTTTCTGCAGCTGGTGCAAGCTTACATTCCCGCTTCAGGTGATAGCCCTTGCAGTACGGCTCGTAGCTGAACCTTTGTCATACGGTACGGCAATACACCACATGATTTAAGAAAAAAAAAATCCAACTATTTTACCAGAACTTTCTATAGTAATTAAGGATAATGCTGATGAAAGTAACAGGCGTAATTGTAACTAAAACGTAAACAAGACGAATAGTAGATGGCGGAACTGTTTTCCAAACAAAACACAGGCGAATAGCGAGAGGCGAAATTGATGGAAATGTCAAAGTAGAGCGAATAGTATTGGGCGAAAATGTTGTGCCAGGTAATTTATCATTTATTGTGTTTGTTTTCATCGGACAACAGGGTCTAAATGAAATTGATTAATACTAGGTCTTAGGTGCTAATTAAAAATATGGGTTCTGCTCAAGCGTTGTCGGAAGGAGTCAATTGAAAAATTAAAATCAAAAACATTATAGGCTAGACGAAAATCACTACAAATCGAGTTTATCGCATCATTCGCTGCATAATCAGTATTCCTCGATGCTACCTGTATAGGTTATCTTGTCCTTAATACACGCTCTGGAGCATACAGTTGAACGCGCTGAAGCAAAGCAGGACAATCAATCTTGTTTCGAATTATCTTCGCACCATACACAGCTCTAGTAATTCTGCGCCGGACATACAACGAACATAGGGTGGCAAGTTCAACGGATCACGCCAAGGCAGATTCCTCAGGGCGTATCGGACAAACCTACGTAATGTGGGGCTAATTTGGAAAAGACGTATTTAGAGCACACTGAAAAATAGACGTAATTGAAAAACAGCCAATTTATGATAGAAAAACGAAAAAAATTAAAGAAAGCCTCGATTAGTTGCAAAATACGTTTATTTTGCAATTATTTGCTAACTTGTGTTAACGTTTTATTGCTTCGTTTGAAATTAGGATTTGAAATTCTGCTTGCCTATCTTCAACTGATCAATTGACCATGTTTACATTTTTTTTACTTTCGCCCTAATCGCGAATTACTCCGGAGTTGTGTGCTTATTGTCTATCCGGTTGGAATCAAGACAGCCATTCAATCAAAAATTGTAATTTTCTTGGTCCACAAGTGTCGCAACTGTTTCGCATCTAGTGCGCTGTGTTGCTGACAAAAACGGGAAGGATGCGCACTACTATTGACGGGATTCAAAAGCGTCGCGAGTTGAGTCGCGTCGCGACTTGATTGTGCGACGTCCGGTTTGGTGGCGGCCCGACAATAGCTGGTGGTGCAGCTTGGGCACTGTTGTCCTTCTTCTTTCAGCTAGGTTGGGGAGGTACGTCTCGAGCGTGGCCGCCCCACCACGGTGGAGAGGGAACCTTAGGCCAACAATCTACTATTTCCGAAGCCAAAAAAAAAACCGTTACAGAAACCGAAAATGAAAGATTACGAACTAACTGATTTAACGGCAACGACTTTTAGCGCGAAACAATGGACAGGAATTGGAACTTGGAATGTATTAACCCTAGCCCAGCAGGGTAAACTGGCACAACTAGCCAATGAGGCATGCCATATGGAGCTTAAGATCCTAGAACTGAGCGAAGTCTCTTGGCCGAACTTAAGAAAACACAGATTGGCGTTGGGTCAAATTCTGCTATACTCTGGCATACGAGGTGAACACGCTCCTTGCCATCGTAGCGTTGGTTTCCAGCTCAGCGCTCACGCCCCGCTGCGCTCATGAAGTGGGAACCTATTAATGAGAGGATAATTGAAGCCATATTCAGAACACGGGTTCAAAACCTTACCATGATTCAATGTTACGCGCCAACCGATGCTGCCGAATTGCAAGACAAAGAAAACTTTTACAGCCAACTGAATGCTGTCGTGGACAAGATTCCGAAAGGTGATATCAAGATCCTCATGGGTGACTTCAACGCGAAGGTTGGTTCTAACAACTCGGACTATGAGCAATGACATGGTGATTGGGGGATCGCTCTTTCCTCGTCGACAAGTACACAAAGTGACATGGGTTTCCCGTGATGGCGTCACGGAAAATCAAATCGGCCACATCTGCATCAGACGAAAATGGAGACGGAGCCTTCTTGATGTGCGGAACAAACGTAGCGCCGACATCGCGTCCGACCATTACCTCCTAATCGACGAGATCCGACTGCGCATTGTTAAGGAGCAATCGACAGGAGGAGAAAATCGGGCACCGGTTCAACACACGCCGACTGGAAGACGCTGCGGTGAAAAGGATCTTCGTCGAGGAGCTAGAGAACCGTGCTGCGGATATTCCAGCAGCTGAAAGCGTAGAAGATCAATGGAGCGCCATCAAGAACGCCTTCATCGCCACCGGCGAGAATAATTTGGGTGAGCTACGTACCCGGAGAAAGCAGTGGATCACAGATGATACTTGGAGGAAGATAGAGAAGTGAAGGAACCCCAAAGCCGCGATAGAGCGAGCAAAAACACGAGGAGCCAAAGCCGTAGCCCGTCAGCGCTATTCGGCTCTCGAGAAGGAAGTGGAACGCTCTTGTAGACGGGACAAAAGAGCGGTCTCCCTAGCCGACGAAGGCGAAAAAAATACTGACTGACTCGGCTGACCAGTTGAAACGTTGGTTCGAGCACTTTGGACACCTTTTTCAAATGTCCACCACACCATCAACGCACCTCAGCATGATCCGCCAATGGTTCGACGCATTGCCCGTGTCAACACCAAAGCTCCATTAGTGCAGGAGATCGAAACAGCCATCCGTAGCAGGAAATCGAACAGAGCCCCAGGGGTCGATCGCATGTCAGCTGAGATGCTCAAAGCTGACTCCGTAGTATCCGCACAACTACTGCATCAATTGTTTTATTTATTTATTTATTTGTTATAATCCATCTGACTACAAAGTCTTAATGAATAAAAATCCTAATATTAACACAAGAACAAATTATAAAACAGACAAACGACTTATCTTATTTTTGAAACGCACTAATGTCTCTCCAAAGTCAAAAAAGCTCTCTACCAACGTGAACGTTCTAACCATTGATGTCATCGGTTCATTATAGCCGTACGTAGTTTGGTGACATCTACACTGTAGCAATGACCAATTCCGTTGAGATCGTTGTGGGGCACGAATATCAAGCATTGACAGCAAACGAGGTGAATCGATGTCATTCCTCAGCAGTTTAGCAACAAACATCACTTGTTGTATTTTCCGCCTTTTCGCAAGGGTGTCCATGCTAAGCAGTCTGCATCTAGCTGGATATGCTGGAAGGTTAAGTGGATCACGCCAAGGTAAATGTCGTAGAGCCAATCGGATGAATCTTCGCTGAACTCGTTCAATTCTCAAAGTCCAAGTAACATCATTTGGCGTCCAAACAACAGATGCGGTTTCGAGAATCGGTCGTACCAGCGCACAGTACAATGACTTCAAGCAGTGAGGATCAGTGAAGTCCTTGGCGATTTTTGCAATGAAGCCCAACTGACGATTAGCCTTAGCTATTATCGATGAATAGTGCTTGTTGAACGTCAATTTTGGATCCAGTGTCACTCCTAAATCCACCACTTCTTCCACCCGTTGAAGAATGGTTCCATTGATATGGTAATCAAACCGAAACGGATGTTTCAAACGATGGAATGTCATAACGGAGCACTTGGGAATGCTGACAATTAATTTATTCAGGTGGCACCACTCAACAAACTGGTCGATAAAATTTTGCAGGCGATGGCAGTCTTCTAACGATCGGATTACCAAATAAATTTTAAGATCATCAGCATAGATGAGCCTGCAGTTTAAGCCTAATTTCGAAGCGACATCGTTGAAGAACAAAACAAACAGCAAAGGGCCCAAATTACTTCCTTGTGGAACACCCGAAGCGTTGCAGAATGTCGACGACACGCAGGAATCAATTTTAACACGAAGTTGTCTCCCGGTCAGATAAGAGGCGAGCCACGATATAAGCTTGTTGGATGCTCCCAAACGAGTCAGCTTGGTCAGTAGAATGTTGTGATCAATTCTGTCAAAGGCCGCCTTCAGATCAGTGTATATAACATCAACCTGAGCGTGGTCCTTCATAGCAGTTAAGCAGGTGTTGGTGAAGATGAGCAAATTCGTAGCGACAGATCTTCCAGGCATAAATCCATGCTGATCAGTTGAAATGTAGTGTTTTGACTTACTAAGGAAAACTTCACTGACGATGATTTCGAAGAGCTTCGATACGGCTGACAAGCTGGTTATTCCCCGGTAATTCCTGACATTTCTTCTATCGCCTTTCTTGAAAACGGGGAACATAAAGGACTGCTTCCAGATCTCCGGAAATACGCCGTCATTGAGGGACCTGGTGAAAATGACGGAAAGCGGCTCGGCCAGAACAGCTACACAACGACACAGCAATACTGATGGGATGCCATCGGGGCCTGCAGATAGCGAGCTCTTTAACTTTTTTGCGCCAGCGACAACCATAGCAGGAGTAACTATGAAAGGAGTCAGACTAATGAAGTCCAGCGGAACACCTGAGGAGGCAGACTCAGCGTGACTTTCAGAAGCAGGAGATTGGTCGAAAACAGAAGCAAAGAACTTAGCGAACAGTTCGCAACACTCCGCAGATGAACACGCTTCCACCCCAAGTAACACACTTGTCACCGAAGAGTCACGGCGGCGCAGGTTTTTGATACGCAGAAGTCACTGTGACTTACTTCTAGCAAGTAAGTGTTTATTTGTTAGAAGTAAGTCACAGTGACTTCTGCGTAACAAAAACCTGCGCCGCCGTGACTCTTCGGTGACAAGTGTGTTACTTGGGACATCATCGTACACCACATTCCTAGGGATAGTTGGATCCTTCCTTTTGCTGTTGACGAACTTCCAAAAGCTTTTTGGATTTTGCCGAAGATTAGTTTGCACTCTCATAACGTGAGCCTTGTACAATGCTGTATTCATACTGCGATACGTATTGCTAGCACGCTGAAAATTAAGCTTACTTCCAAACGATTTTTGAGTACGATGTTTACGTTGGCAAGCATTTTTCTCACGTTTTAGTTTCCGGAGTAATGGGGTACTCCAAGCCGGCGTGAACGGTCGTCTTCGGATAGGAACGTGTGTTCGCAACCATCGCTGAACTACAGAACAGAAATTCTCCGCCATTTCATCGACATTTCGACAAGTGTACAAACAGTTCCAGTCAAAAGCAAATTGTTCTGCAACATATGGAAAACCGTGACATTTCCGGCCAACTGGATGCAAGGCGTCTTAAAAAAGGTACCCAAAAAGGGTGACCTGACTGTATGCGATAACAGGCGGGGCATCATGTTACTGTGTAAGTCTTCTGCAAAGTGATCCTTAACCGAATACATGAGAAGATTGACGCAACTCTCTGAGGCGACGGCAGCAAGCAGGATTCCGTGCCTGATGATCCTGTGTGGACCATATTGTAACGCTGCGTATCATTCTGGAGCAAATCAATGAATTCCAAGAGTCTCTCAACCTGATATTCATTGACTTAAGGGTAAAGTCTTCGGTATACCAATCCGTGTGGTCAATTTATAATATTTAATGAAACTCAACAGATATATATGTGAAAAAGATGGATAAATTATTAGTGAAATTCGGAAAAAAAATCCACAGCTCAGGAGAGATTTAAACTCACGACTCTTATTCGCTAGATAAGTGCTTTTCCAACTAAGCTACCGAGCCAATTAATGAAACGGCATTTTAGTTGTCATAAGGTAATTCAAATCTCAACGATCATGTTTCATCCTTCCCTTAACTTGCACCGCAAATATATCCATCTCTTATGATCATATGTATATGAAGAGCGAGAGCAATTTATTTTTTATTTTTTATTTAATTTTAATTTATTTTTTTCAACACTAAAAATAAATTGCTACAGTGGTTCCCTGTCCATCGCAGTGGGGCTGCCATTTTAGGTATAGCTGCTGGTGGAAGAGCTCATCCACTGGATGCCAGAACAGACGCTGTTTGAGCCGCATCTCCTTGGTGAACAGACGTTCGGGTCGTACCTCCTTAATCTAGCTGAAGTCAGAAGGACAATAGTGTCCAGGCTGCACTACCAGCTAAGCCAGAGGTTCCCAAACTTTTTGCTATCGCGGCGCCCTTTGACATTTCCAAAAATGTCGCGGCGCACTAAAGTTTTTAACAAAGTTTTTTTTTATTCTGGGCAACTTTCACTTTATAGTGTGCAAGACAAAATCGTGAAACACTTCTCTAATATCATGTTTTAAGAATTCAATATTTGGAACACTAACTATTTTTTTTAATTAATTTCTCAAAGATAGTTTAAACAACTTCTAAAGCGTTTGTAATAATTATAGAATTCTTATTGAATGAAAATAACTACACAGAACTTGACCAAAGTTTCAACTTTTTTATGCGGAAATTGCAAAGCAACACTTTTATTTATTTTGGAAAATTTCGGCAAACTGGGACACATGAAGAGATTGTAAAGACCTGCCAGGTGGGCTTTGACTTAATCCTTTGGGCCTGGATTGGCCATATGTAACCCCATTGATGAAACCGAGCATAACAAACTTATTCGAGTTCAGCGAGGTTGCGGCAGTACTGATGAAACGGTCCGGTTCAAAAAGGTCAAAGCTAGCTCTTCACACTACCAGATCGGCAAACCTGCATGCCACTAAGCTGTTCCGAAGACCTTGTAATTATTCTGAAAAGAACGTAAATAATGTTCTTGAAATTAAAAACGTTGGACAAGTTATAGTAAAATCAAAAGCTAAGCTGAAGCTTAAGAATTCGAAAAACAATTTCAAAAATTTGAAATTATGAAAACATATGATATGTTTAAAAAGGGTACCAGAAATCCAATGAAACAATCGAAAAGTCAGGAAAGATTTTTAAAAAAATTAGCGACATTAGTTTTACTAATAAAAAAAAAGAATGGTGTTCCGCAATACAAATAAAGAGTTTGTTTTTTTTTGTTTCGTCACAAAAGCCAAAATCCTACGGCGCACCTGGGAAAGTTCCGCAGCGCACAGTTTGGGAAGCACTGAGCTAAGCACACAACTCTTAGTTGGCGGTCTTTGTCATCGCTTGACCCGTGGAAGCATGAGGTAGGAACTTGTGAGGACCAGAGCTATGTTGGACACTCTCCTTTTCGACTCACCGTTTTGCATATGGCTGCCCAAACAAAAATTTTCAGGTTTCAAACTTTGTGTCCTTTATATATAAGATGAGAGCTAACTAGGGTATCTGAGTGTCATGGTAGAATACAGAGAAATGCTATTTGTTATAGGGACCCATTTCTTAGGTACACACATACAAGAAACAGGCAAATGAATTATAGACAGCCCCTGTCTTGGTTGACAAACTCTGGGTAAGTTCACGATCACGGAGTTGTCTTGTCACCTCTCTTGGCCGTCCAGTGCATGGTAACCTGTCCTGTTGGTGGGTTTCTTAACTACTGTGTGTAGCGTGCTGGCTGCTGCTTGCAGGGTGGAGGAACCTGACCTTGCCCGCTTGCCCCTTAATCGGGGGTTTCCAGCTGGGTGAGACCTACATTTAACACGACTATTACATAATTCAACAATTCACGCAACCCAAATCATGGAATTCTCGGTTGTACTCTAGACACACAGCAGCCAACACATACAACTGACACTACAAAGCTATCTAGGCTGCTAAAAAAAGAAGTTGACATTGATGGTTAGCTGGTACTCTAACGAGCCGACAACTTGCAAAGAAAGCTTCAGATAGAGCAAGATTTGCCCAAAGTGCGTGAGAACCCGGTAGCTGCTAAAGAAGCCATGGAGCTTCTTCAAAGTTATCGTCCTAGCTTATGTAGCTGTAGATAAAGCTTCCATGGAGACTGGATATTGAAGAGCATTCCTCTCAATTTCGTATTTGTCAGTCACTCAGGATTTGCGTATACCAATTTCAGTATCTTTAGTAACCAGCTTCCGGTAGATCCAACCCAAGAATGCAGCAAAAGAATCTGAATTGGCTTGACAATTGTGCCAAGTTGCCATCCATCGACAACAATCTACACTGGAATACGTGTCAGATTTCTGCACTGAACAAAAGGTCCTCCCCGTCACGTCCTCCCATTGTTCATCGAGCCTTGTTGTTACACGTTCTGACGATTCCACCCGAACTGGAGTGGCCGGCTTGTCCTCATAGTTGTTCAACATGACGTGTGATTGGAGGCTATTTTACCGTAATTGTCGGCTTTCTCTCGCAGCTGTTCAGCATGCCAGGAGCTCCCCCACCTCTCAACAACTCAGGCAGCAAACGATGACAACGACGACAACCGTCAGAAATCCATCCATCGGCGTGCCTTCATCGGAACGGAAACAAGTTCAACATCATCGGACATACATACGTACGCATACAACATACAAACCCATGCTGGAAATTGTGTCGATAATTTACGTGCTGCTGCTGCTGCTGTTGCTGGAGTCCTTCCATTTGTGAGTCCGGTGCACTGCAGAAACATATTGGGTTAGGCACATACAACACAGGAAGGCGCACACAGACACACACACATACAACAACACATCCAATTGGCCGGTCGATTGTGGCGAAGGGCCGAGCTTAGTCACGTCATGTGGGATATTGTGTGCGATGAATGTTTAATGAAATATTTATCGGGCTTCATCAAATTGTAATTTATTGCTCTTTTGGAAAACGTCCAATCTGTCACAACCTGACCAGCTCAACGACACTTCCCGAAACGAGCATCCAGTTCCAGTCAGTACGGTCGGTGGAGTGTTGGCGATGATGACCTTCGTCGCGGAGTAAGTTCACTCTGTAGGTTGAAGGGCTATAACCCCGGAGGTGCATCAGTGTAAAATGGAGGGTTATCTTCTTGGCGTAACATTCTTTTCAGCTCAATGTATTATTAGCATTTTCACAGTTATAAATTCTTATCTTTCTCTGCGAATAGCTATTTTGGATTTACCAAGATACTTTATGCCGAAAATATCAATGAAGTTTTCATTAGGTCCTGTTTTTGGACTAACCGAGACCTTCTTTTCGTCTCAAAGTAAAGTGGGGATTATGTATCTGCTCAACAGACACCTAGACGGACTGGCTCCTCCAGGCAAAGGGCAGCAGGGACGAAAGTCCTGGGGCCTGACGCACCCCCCCCCCTACCGGGGTACCTGGGCACCCCCACAGTAAGCTGTCCCTTACTGCGTTAATGCAGGGCTCTGGCGTGGTGGACATTCTTTCACGTGCGACTCGTGGGATTTAATCATGAAATCAAATAAAAGTAATTACCAGAATTCAGGTGGAAGTCGTGGTGGAATCAACCCCTTCGCAAGAAGCGGGTTGATGAGGTCTCCGACAAGGAGAAGTGAGGAGATAGGCGCTGGGAGTTGCGTACGCAGCTCAAGCGTGGGTGCTCCAGTTCACTTCCCGGCAAGCCAGCTGGAGGAGGTTATGGACGGAGCGTGGTTGTTGAGGGCCGTCAACCAAGAATCCAAAGGACGGTCCGCAATAGAGGTGGCTGAGCAGCAGCTTGGCAAAATCATCGACTTTGCGTCCACTAAGTCGAACATAAGCAAGGACCTGAAAACGGCATTGCTTCGACTTAGGGTGTCGATCGACGAGGCCAAACAGGAACACGCGGCACTCGCGTTGCTGACTGCCGCAGCAGTGGAGCCTTCAAATGAGAAAGTGCCGAAGTTTACCCAAACGGCGGCCTTCTCCTTCGCAGGAAGTCCGAAACAGGCCGAAGCGACTGCTTGCGATAAACGGGACAAGCAATCGCAGAAGCGGGCGAGGCAGCCGTCAGGCGAGGAGCTATCTGGCGGTGCCCGCAAGGCCAGGCGAATCATTACCTCGAAAGTCGGTAATAATGCCGGAAGGTCGGACCCCAGCCAGGGTTCCCGGAAAGCTTGGAAGGGTGGGTCTGAAAAGGCTGGCCCGTCCCGGAACGATGAGAACAAGGGGTTGTGACCGCTGGTGGGCCCTCAACAGCCACAGAGCAGGGCGATCCAAGGGGAGGACCCCCCTTGGACGAAGGTAGAGCGGAAGAGGAAGAAGAAGGAGAATCCGCAGGTAGTAGCGCAGGAGGCCAAGCCAAGGCATAGGAGGGCAGGTGCCAAGCGCGAGAAAGGCGACGCGATCGTCATCAAGACGGAACAGTCCAAGTATTCGGACGTCTTGAAGATGATGCGAAGCGACGCCAAGCTTGAGGGTCTTGGAGCCGACGTACGCAGTATTAGACGTACTCGTACGGGCGAGATGATCCTGGAGCTGAAGAGCCAGAAAGAGCACAAGGGCGCCGCTTACAAGAGGCTGGCAGAAGAGGACCTTGGTGAGGGTGTGCAGGTGAGGGCTCTGACACATGAGGCGACTCTGAAGGTCAAGGACATTGATGAGATTACCGAAGTGGAAGAGCTCGTCACGACACTGCGCAACAGTGCGATGTGCAGGTGGCCGCCGCAGCCGTTAAGCTACGGAAAGGGCCAGCAGGGACACAGATAGCTTTGGTTCAGCTACCTGTGGCGGACGTCAAAAAGTCCGTTAAAGTAGGGAACATAAAGGTGGGTTGGTGTGTATGTCACCTGACATTCCACGAGCCACCAGAGGTTTGCTTCAGGTGTCTGGAACCAGGGCACAAGTCGTGGGACTGTGAAGGCTCCGACAGGCGCAAACTGTGCAGGGGATGCGGCGCATGAAGGTCATAAGGCTCAAAGCTGCACGAGCCCACCCATATGCATGATCTGTACCGGGAAATCCACGAACAACAGACATCTGACGGGTGGTCCAAGGTGCCCGATCTTAAAGAAAGCCGCAGTGAACAACAAATCACAGTGCACGTAACGCAGCTGAACCTGAACCACTGTGACGCGGCTCAGCAACTGCTTTGTCAGGCGGTTTCTGAGTGGGAGACGGATATCGCCATCATAGCGGACCCATACCGAGTACCCGCCGGCAACGGCAACTGAGTCGCGGATGGATCCAGAAAAATGGCGGCGATATGGACGACGAGTAAATACCCCGTCTAGGAGTTGGTGTCTACTACCTATGAGGGCTTCGTGGTCGCCAAAGTTAACGGGGTCTTCTTCTGTAGCTGTTATGCGCCTCCGCGGTGGCCGATCGAGCAGTTCACGCAAATGCTGGACCGCATAACGACTGTGCTAACAGGGCGAAGGTAATAGCGGGTGACTTTAATACCTGGGCCGTGGAATGGGGAAGCCGTTTCACGATCCAGCGGGGTCAGATCCTGCTAGAAACACTGGCCATCTTAGATGTCGACTTGGCTAATGTCAGTACCAAGCGTACCTATAGTCGAAACGGAGCGGAGTCAATTATTGACGTGAACTTTTGTAGTCCTGGCGTAATAAGTAGTTCGAACTGGAGAGTAGATGATAGCTACTAGCCGTTTGGAGAGTAAAAGTGGCGCCAAAACGGGCAACTGCATCGCTGTTCTGCGACCCGGATAGTTTTTCGGATATTTTATCCCATCCATCCGCCGGCGGCGGCAGACGATACGTTACGTCTGGGACAAATGTGGCCTATGCTGTGGGCTCATACTTACGACAAAACGGAGCATAGTTAATTCCCAGAAGAAGGCGCAATATAGCGACCGAAACGTCGGATGAAAGCTTAAGAATCCGTTTTTGAGTTATTCCTCCAAAGACTGGACGCCATTCCCCTTCCAACATAATCACCAACAGTCGAAATTCGAAGGAAGAGCGAAACGATCGGCGGGTGGTGTTCGCCGCTGCAAAAGCCACGCTGAAGACCAAGATAAGAGCAAGCAAAAAGGCGTGCTTTGAGGGTCTCTGTCAGAGTACCAATGCGAACCCGTGGAGTGACGCATACAGGATCGTTATGGCCAAGACGAGAGGTTTAATGGCTCCTACAGAGCAATCTCCAGAGATGTTGGAGGGGATCATTGGAGGACTGTTTCCGCCTCATGATCCTAGTCCTTGGCCTCCTTTCGTAGGACAGCCGGGGACTGGGGCTGGCGGTGAGGAGAGGGTCACCGATGTGGAACTTGCGGGGATAGCTAAGTCCCTTAGCGTAGGTAAGGCCCCTGGTCCGGACGGAGTTCCGAACCTGGCCTTAAAAGTAGCTATTGCAGAGGCTCCCGAGATGTTCAGGTCTGCTATGCAGAAATGTCTGGACGAGGGAGTTTTCCCAGAAGCTTGAAAGAGGCAGCGCCTGGTACAATTTCCAAAGGCGGGGAAACCACCCGGAGACCCGTCGGCATATAGACCAATATGCTTGATTGACACGGCGGGGAAGGTGCTCGAAAAGATCATCCTCAATAGAATGTTGAGATTCACCGAGGGCGAAAATGGTCTTTCGAGTAACCAGTACAGCTTCCGGAAGGGGAGGTCCACCGTAGACGCTATCTTGTCGATTACAAAAACCGCCGAGAAAGCACTCGAGCCTAAGAGGAGGGGAATCCGCTTCTGCGCGGTAGTGACTCTGGATGTAAGGAATGCGTTTAATAGCGCCAGCTGGTCTGCTATTGCCGATGCGCTCTTGCGTCTGGGGATACCGGTGAACTTGTACAAGATTCTCGAAAGCTAGTTTCAGAATCGCGTACTAGTTTACGACACGGAGGTGGGTCGGAAGTGCTTTCACATAACCTCAGGAGTCCCGTAAGGTTCCATCCTGGGTCCGGTGTTATGGAATGTCATGTACGACGAGGTGTTGAGGTTAGAGTACCCAGTGGGAGTGGTGATTGTCGGATTTGCCGACGACATTACGCTCGAAGTCTACGGTGGAGCGATCGAGGAGGTGAAGTTGACTACCGACCACTCGATAAAGGTTGTGGATGCGTGGATGCGGTCCAGGAAACTGGAGCTGGCTCACCACAAGACAGAGGTGACGGTTGTTAACAACCGGAAGTCGTAGCAGCAGATGGAGATCAGTGTAGGAGAGTGCACTATCCTGTCAAAGCGCTCTGTCAAACACTTGGGCGTGATGATCGACGATAAGCTTACCTTCGGTATCCACGTCGATTATGCCTGTAAAAGAGCCTCCACAGCTATTGCGGCACTGTCCCGGATGATGTCCAATAGCTCTGCGGTGTACGCCAGTAAACGCAAGCTTCTGGCTAGTTTTGCTACGTCCATACTTACGTATGGCGGCCTGGCGTGGGGCACCGCGCTAAGTACTGAATGCCACCGACGGAAGCTGGAAAGTACTTACAGGCTTATGTGTCTGAGGGTTGCGAGCGCATACCGTACCGTGTCACACGACGCTCTCTGCGTCATTACTGGTATGGTGCCTATCAGCATTCTTATCTGTGAGGACATGGAGTGCTTCGAAATGCGCGGCACAAGAGGCATACGCAGGACTGTCAGGATGGCCTCTATGGTCAAATGGCAGCTCGCGTGGGATAGTTCCACCAAAGGAAGGTGGACCCATAGGTTGATACCGAGGGTAGATAGTTGGATTAATAGGCGCCATGGGGAAGTTACATTCCACCTGACACAGGTCCTTACAGGTCATGGTTGCTTCCGACAGTATCTACACCGTTTCGGGCATGCGGATTATCCCGAATGCCCAGTGTGCAATGGTTTAGAGGAAACGGCGGAACACGTTTTGTTCGTGTGCCCGTTTTCGCACAATGCGTGACCGCATGCTTGCCACATGCGGGGAGAAGACAAACCCGGACAACTTGGTCCAGAGGATGTGTAGGGATGAGTTTGGCTGGAACGCCGTTTCATCGGCTATCACCCATATCGTCTGGGAGCTACAGAGGAGGTGGCGCGTGGACTCGGAGAATGGCTAGTCCAGATGCAGTACAAGAGGTGGTCCAGGGGTTCGAAGTCGGCTTCGTAGGTCACACCGGTGCCCTGCGGGCGAGATCGACCCTTACAGCGATTAAGTGGCCGCGGAGAAGAAGTCTCGGTAGCGATGTTGTCGTGGCGTCGGCCTACTGGGTTGGATCCGAGCCCGCGATTGGGAAGGGGTCCCCGGCAAGGGTCGGGGCAGGTGGAAACCCTGCTGTCAACAACCTTCTGATACAGCTGATAGGGCCTGGAGGGTAGTGATACCCTTGCCTTAAGCAGGTCAGATCAGGTTGCACGTGGGCATCAGTTCTTGATGTCTGCCAAACAGTTGACCCTGCCCGCCTTCCGAGGACAAAGGGAGTGGCGAGGGCCACTCGGAAAACTGGCTAAGCGCCAGAATGCTACCGTGATGGACTCTCCAAAGCGAGTCATCGATGTTCGTTGCTGCAGGCTGCGCAGCTAACCTTGAGGGTGCGATGTGCACTAGCCCCTCTCTGAAGCAATGCCTTCTTGGTGGTGCCGGAGAGACGAAGGGTTTGACGACCATAGGAATGTGTTTTAGTGGATCGAGAGTAGTCCTGGGGACTTCCTCTCCGCGGCCACTTTATCGCTGTAAGGGTTGATCTCGACCGCAGGGCACCGGTATGACCTACAAAGCTGACTCCGAACCTCTAGACTACCTCTTGTACCGCTTGCGGACACCGCCTGGTAGCTCCTCATCTGGCGGCTGCTTCACAATAATCGTAAGCAATATTATCCGCCACACTGTCGGGGCTACCCG
Source organism: Aedes albopictus (assembly GCF_035046485.1). Classification (NCBI taxonomy): domain Eukaryota; kingdom Metazoa; phylum Arthropoda; class Insecta; order Diptera; family Culicidae; genus Aedes; species Aedes albopictus. Next base: position 167,036,933 of record NC_085138.1, read on the forward strand.
CGAAAGAGAAGGCCTCCGTCTGTATAGACTTCGGAACCTTTGACTTCTGAGCCTTTGGGTTCTTCCGCTAGATGGTTCCACTTACGGATGGAATTCCGAATCTGGCCATGATGGCAGCCATTGCAGTGGATTCCGAGATGTTCATATCTACGATGCAGATACGCATGGAAAAGGCAGTCTAGCTCTACTACCAAAGGTGGGAAAACCAACCGGTAACCAGTCTACATATAGGCCAGTTTGCTTGCTGGACAAGGCGGAAAAAGTGGTTGAGAGTCCTTCTGTATATAAGAGGATAGGGTTTTGAGAAAAAAAATGTAGCTACCTCAAGCAGCAAACATGATAGTATGTCACCAATAGTTCTGGATGAGAAATAAATGAACAGGATAGTTTGCATGAAACCATCGCGCAGTTTTTCCCACCATTGTTGATCGTTGATACTCACAGCTGAACTCAAGCCGATTGTTCTGGAGATGTTTGCGAATGCATAGGCACAAGGAGGCGGCAGTCACGCACATTTTGTGCTGCATAAAATCCTTTTTATTATGGTATCTTCTTTCAATTACCGTCACATCATTGAGTTTTCCCCCCGGGAGGCCAGCAGAAAGAAAAATAAATTCTTCTTGGAAGAATTCCAGTTGAGTGGGAAAAATGAGTACCATTATTCCCGTTGATATCCGTCTTGATTTACTTCCTTCTTCCACAGAAATAAAAAAAAAAGCCGGCCGGAAGAGGACACCGGAACGGAATATTGAATGTCGTAGATATCGGAGTAAATTGTTTGTGTCGTGATTCGAAAAATTTTCAAGTTCACAACTTTGCTGCCCGGATGCTTGGCTCTTTTGATTTGCGGTCGGTTGTTGGACCATCCCACCCACACCCACAGCCAGGCACAGAGGGTCATCTTGATCACAGGCTGACGTGGGACCGGTACCTAAGGATTGCACTTTCCTTCCGTATCGTGGTGACCTTTCTGGTGGTGCAGAGCAAAACAAGCAACGATGCAGCTGCTCATAAATTCTTGCCGCCGCAGTTCATAATTGTGGCCATCGGAATGTCGTGATTTAGTGTGGAATAAAATGCTTTGGGAATTTATGGACCGACGGCGCGGGAACACGCAGCCTGGTTTTTCAGGGTCAGACGATAGCTTGTGTCAATGATGCTTCTCAGTCGATGACGCACTTGGTGTTGAGTTATATTTTCCTTTATCATTATTTAACAACATTTTCAGGGCGAAAGTGTTTCATCTCCATAAACGCATTTTAGCTAAATTACTGATTTTAGATTTGTAGAAAACAAAACCAAAGCAATATCACATAACATTGTTTTGGAAGTTGGTAGCACTGCCAAATCGTAAAAACAATATTTTGATTCTGGAGTACGTGCGCAGAACGAAAGATTTCCAGCCCCTAACCTCCAAGACATTGAAGAGTTGGTTAGCCGGTTTAAAAACAACAAAGCTGCTGGAGCAGATCAACTACCAAGCGAGCTTCTAAAATAGGGTGGAGAAGCATTGGTGAGAGCACTTTACTGGGTCATTACCAAGATTTGGAAGGAAGAAGTTTTACCGGAGGAATGGATGGAAGGTATTGACCAATCCAAATTCCTGTGTGGTAGTGGTTTGTGTTCAGATTTCCCGTGTTAATCTATCTGTAAGAACTTTGTAAACATCTTTTGTTCTCACGTATATGAATAGGCTTGCATTAGATTTCGTGAGATAAAATTTGGAGAACTCAATTGTGTGTCCCATCTACAAAAAGGGCGACAAGTTGGATTGAGGGAACTATCGCGCGATCACACTACTGAGCGCTGCCTACAAGATACTCTCTCAAAAATGTTATGCCGCCGTCTGTCACCGATTGCAAGAGAGTTCGTGGGACAATATTAGACTGGATTCATTGGATAAACGAGCTACAAGGGACCAGATGTTCGCCATCCGCCAGGTGTTGCTGAAATGCCGCGAATACAACGTGCCCACACATCACTTGTTCATCGATTTCAAATCGACGTATGATACAATCGATCAAGAACAGCTATGGCAGATTAGGCATGAATACGGATTCCCGGATAAACTGATACGATTGATCAAGGCGACGATGGATCGAGTGATGTGCGTAGTTCGAGTATCAGGGACACTCTCGAGTCCCTTCGAATCTCACAGAGGGTCACGCCAAGGTGATAGTCTTTCGTGCTTGCTGTTCAACATTGCGTTAGAGGGTGTAATAAGGAGAGCGGGGATTAACACGAGAGGTACGATTTTCACGACGTCCGTTCAGCTGTTTGGTTTCGCTGATGATATTGATATCATTGCTCGTAAATTTGAGACGATGGCGGAAACGTACATCCGATTAAAGAGTGAAGCCAGGCGAATCGGATTAGTCGTTAATGTTTCGAAGACAAAGTACATGATGGCAAAAAGCTCCAGGGAGGAATCACCGCGCCCGCCACCCCGAATTTATATCGACGGTGATGATATTGGCGTAGCTAGGGGGGATTTCAGGGGCGCCTGGCACCCCCTAGAACAAATTTGGCACCTCCTAGAATTATTAATGGCACATTTGAACAAAACTTGAGCACACCTGAAATTACTTATTTACCTGTTGTATGTTTTGGCGTTTTGGATATTGGTAAGAATAATAAACAGACTTCTCCATGGATTCCACCAGAAATACCGTGATTTCTCTAGGCCTTCCTTATGGATTCCTCCCGATATTTCTTCAATAAACTTCCCTTAGGATTTTGCTTCCTGATAGGGTTGTACACACAAGAAATTTCTGCAGACATTGACTCAGCCATTTTTCCGGTGATTCTTCAAGGAATTCCTTCAGAGATTTTATTCAGAGATTCTTCCAGAATTTTATCATGGAATTCCTCCAGGAAGAGGTTATATTGGCCTTCCTCCAAGAATTGTGGCTAGGATTCCTCAAGGAACTCCTGCTGAGATTCTTCCAGCAATTTCCCTTAGAACTCTTCCAAAAATGTCACTCTGGTACCTTTAGGAATTCTACTAGGGAAGTTCTTCTGAAATTTGTTTCCGGAAAATCTTCCTGGGATTTATCGAAAAATCCCACCGGTGTTTCTTCCAGAGATTTCTTCAAGAATTCATCCCCTAGAAATTCCACAGGGGATTTCTCCAAGAACTTCTATTGACCTTCCTCCTTAAATTCCAGCTGGATTTCTTCAAGCAATTCCCTTTTGAACTCCTTCAGAAATACTTCTAGGGATTTATCCTGTAATTCATCCAGAAATTCCTCCTGCGATTCCATTAGGGATTCCTCCAGTATACTTCTACCGATTATTTCAAGGAGTACTGTAGGTGTTCCTCCAGGCATTTGTTAGAGGAACTTTTCTTAGGATACCCCCGACATTCCTGATTCATGGATTTCTCTTACTTCTATGCTACCTCCCGGGATTCCAGGAATTGCTCCAGATATTCCAGCTGGGATTTCTCAAGCAATTCCTGCGGTTCTTCCAGCTATTCTTCCTCCAGAAATTTTAACTGTGATACTTCAGAAATTATGCTACGGATTCTAGATCTTTCTCCTGGCTTTTTTTGCTAGGATCTTACCAGGTAATCTTCCTGGTATTCTTGCAGAATTATTTTTTTTGATGTTCTACCAGGGATTTCTCCAAGGACTCATTCATGAATTCCTTTAAAGATTTTATCCAATGAATCCTTCAGAAATTCCTCAAGAAATTTCTTCAGAAACTCCTTTTGACCTTCATCCAAGAATACCTCAAACAACTCCTCCTGCGGTTCTTCCAGCAATTCCTCCAGAAGTTTTTACTATGATATGTCCAGAAATTCTTCTAGTAATTCCTATATGAATTTATCCTAACATAATGACTGGAATTCTTCCGGGAAATCTTCCTGTGATTCCTTCAGAAATTCCTCCTGCAATTCCTTTACGGCCTTCTTTACATATTCTTCCAGAATACTCTACCGGTTCTTGCAGGGAATTCTCTAGGCATTCGAAGGATTTTTTCTTTAGATTCCCCCAGGCATTCCAGATAGGTTTTTTTTTCTAGAAATTCCTGTATAGTTTCGTCCAGCAATTCCTCCTAGGATTTCCGCTGAGATTTCTACAATGATACATCCCAGAATCCTTCTAAGAATACCTCCTGAGATTTTTCTGTGAATTCTTCAGAAGCTCTCCGGTGATTCCTCCAGGAATTTTTATCCAAGATATTTCATCCAAGGATTCTTTCATAATTTTCTCATGGATTTTCTCCAGGAACTCCTATTGGCTTTCCTCCAGAGATTTCAGCTGGATTTCTCAAACTATTTCTGGTGTAATGGTGGGTTTCGTGGCCGTGCGGTTAGCGGCGTCAGTCATTTAGGCGTATTGTGAGTGCCACGAAGTGAGGGTTCGATTCCCGTTCCAGTCGTTGGAAACTTTCCGTCAAACGAAAAATCTTCCACTGGTCCACTGGGTGTTCCGTGTTATCCGTTGCCTAATGTTAGTGATTGTTCAGTCTGTGCAATAGGCCGTCCCTTATTTTGCAAAAATTGGAATTGTTATAAGTTCGTTGTTGGAAAATGATCATTTTAGCTCAAAACTAATCGTGTTAAAATTTGAAGTCCGTATCTCAATGCAAAGTGGTCCCTCAAAGGGCCTAAAGTTGTCAAAAATTGTATAGGACTAAAAAAACATGAAATTTTTTCGAGGAAAATGTGCTTAGAATTACGATATCTTTACTCGTTTCTAAGTTATTGACAAAAAAAGGCTGAAAAATCAGCATTTTGACCATTTTTCATATCCCTGAGGAAACATACCCTATTTTGCTTAATAACTTGAAAACCAGTTATTAAGATATCGCAATTCTAAGCACATTTTTGGTCCTTTAGGGTCCTAAAATCACCGGTTTTAGTAGAACAGCATATTTTTTTCGTCGAAAAAATTTTCATGTTTTTTAGTCTCTAACATTTTTTGACAACTTTAGATACTTTGAGGGACCACTTTGCGTTGAGATACGGACTTCAAATTTTGACACGATCAATTCTGAGCTAAAATGATCATTTTCCAACAACGAACTTATAACATTTCCCATTTTTGCAGAATAAGGGACGGCCTACTGTGCAACCTCTGGTTGAAGACGGTGTAGTGTCTTTAATTTTCCAGCAATTCCTCCTAGGACTCCTCCAGAAATTCTTACTATAATAGTTCTCGGAATTCTTCCAGAGATTCTTCTAAAAATTTCTTCAGGGATTCCTTCAAAAAATTGCTGGGATTACTCAAGGAAATCTTCCAAGGTTGCAGAAGTGCCTTCGGTGTTTCCTCCTGGAAATTCTAAAGGGGGCTTTTCCTGGGATTTCTCATTGTATTCCTCCAGAAACTCCTCTTGGCTATCATCCAGGAACTCCTCTTTGGATTCCTTAAGCGATTTCTGCTGCTTCTAATGTTTCAGGCATGCCTCCTAGGTCTCATCCAGAAATTCTTACTCTGATACCTGCAGGAACCCCACTGGGGATTTCTCCAGGCATTCTTGCTGGGATTCTTCTGGGAAATTTTCCTAGGATACTTCCAGAAATGCCTTTGATTTGTTCAGGGATTTTTCTACAGACTCATCCAAGAATTCTTCCAGAGTTTTTGATTCTGGATTACTCTAGAAATTAGTCATGGTATTACCACTGGAACTCCTCTTGGCCTTCTTCAGCGAATTCCAGCTGAAGGAATCCCAATAGTAATTTCTGTAGGAATTCATTAACAAAATTTCCCGAGAAATCCTAGGAGGTGTTACTAGATAAATCTATCGTGAAATCCTATAGGAATGAACGGGAAAAACTAATTGATTATAAAGCATCGAATGTTGCTAATTGATGAATTGGGAGATGAATTTGTGCAAAAATCGCGTTCTGGTGGGATTCGAACTCATGACTCCGTATTCGCTAGACCGCAGTATGGCCATTTCGTTGAGGGTTCCATGTCGAAGGTTGTTTTTATTTGAAAATTCAGGAATTACGTTGCATTTTGTTCCATTATTTCAATGGCTATTCCTCTGAAATTATTTCAGCAACATCTTTTTTAGTTAAGTTGCAATTTTCTCAGGCAATTTTATCGTGAATACTTCTGTTATTCTTTATGATTTAATTGTATTTATATATATTGTTTTCAAAAATTGCTGTACTGGAAATTCAGAAATTCTCAAGTGGGCTTGCTCAAATAAAATCCTATGATATTCACGAAAACCTTCCTGACAAATTTTCAAACCAATTGCCGGAAAAAAATTCATCAAATTTACCTTAGAACCTTTAAAGTAGTTGCCAAAAGATTTAATAAAAGAATTACCAGAGTAATTCCGGAAGAAAATATTAAGGCTTTATAAAAAAATTGGCCAAATACAATCTCAAAATAAATTGCCGAAATATATTCTATAAAAATTTCTACAAACATTCACAAAAATCATCAAAGGAATTTTTGAAGACAATATAGAAGAATTCCAAAAGTAATTGGCGTAGAATCATCGTGATAGAATTTTTAAAGAACCGCCAAAGATTTGTTTTTTTTAAATAAATTCCCGAAGGAAATCTTTAAGAAATTTGGCGAATCGATTTCCAAATGAATAACCGAAGAAGTTCCTAAAGTAATAATCGAAGTTTGAAAAATTTCCAAAGGAATTGCTGATGAAATTCCCAAATAAATTTTTCAATGTAAGTAACATTGGAATTTCCGAAGATATTCCGAAATCATCTGCTGCAGGAATTCCTCACATAATTACTGTCTAAAGAATTGTCATTTAACCCTTTGGAGACGGCATTTTCACCTTTCTGGATGCAACATCGCTGGTCTAAAACATGTTTGTGATGGTCGATTTTCTCTGGGCACATATGACCCATCCGTCCTCAAAGGGTTAAATTATAGAAGCGATTTATGAAAGAAGGAGTTTTCGAAGCAATTGGCAAAGGAATACTGAATTGCATAGATAATAGTCCAAATAGTCCAAAAAATACGACGAAAATCCCAACATAAAAAGTAAAATGAGTTGCCGAAGACATAAAAAATGGTGAGAAAGTTCCCAGAGTCATTGTCGAATAAATTACCAAAGGCTTCACTCAAAGAATTCCCAAAGGAATTAACTGAAGAGTAATTGGAGAATTTTAAAAAGCAAATATCAATAGAATTGCTGACATTAACTATACAATGCTTGAAACACTACTAAAAAATTGGTGAATGAACTCCCGAGAAAACATTTCCAATGAAATAAAAAAAAGCCAAAAAAAAAATCCTAACGGAATTGCCAAAGAAATTTCCAAAGTAATTGCCAATACAATTTTCAAAAGATGCGTGAAATTCCAAACATATTACAAATAAATAATAAAAAAAATTTCCGAAGGAGATCCGTAGATATTACCGGAAAAAAATGCCAAATCCAAAGACATTACTGAGAGATTTCCAAAAGAAGTCTCAATTGAAATAAATTGCAAAACAATTTCCAAATAAATTGCCGGGAATATTCCCTGAGGAATTACCAAAAGAATGTTTTGCCGAGAACACAAATTTCTTGTATTATACGTAGGGTAAAAGGGTGTAATGCGCCCCACCGGGGCAAAATGCCCCCCTTCATTTTCTAGCTATTCAAGCGCTTTTTGCATGCGTGATCGATTAGAAATCTTAAATATTGAAGAATAATTGTCATCAAGCTGGTCCGTTAGTTGATTGGTACAGAAAACCAATAAAAATATCAAAAAGTCTGAAATCAAGGCTTTTAGCGTAATATTTTACCTCTTGTAAGCTGACTTCATTGTAAACGAAGCTAGTTCTGTTCGCTTGTGTTATTTTGCAACTTTTATGCAGTTAAACACTTGTTAAAGACCCTTCTAGGATAAGCATGTGGTGGAATAATCCCCTGGGACGGTTTTATCACGGGGCTGGACGTTTTTCTTTTGATGGGGCGTATTGCCCGTTTGTTTTGAAAAGGCAAATTTTGGAACGTTTTCGAAAAACGTTTCAAAGCTTCCATAGCCGCCCCTCCAAAGGCAAAGTTCGCATGCATCACTTCACTGACTTTAGGAACAACGATTTGCAGTGGACAATAGATGGTATAAGGCGCCAGCTTTAGATATATTGTCATTTCTGCTTAAGGGGGGCATATTATACCTGTTTACCCTATAAACCAGAATCGATTATCCGAATGTACGAAGCTGAAATGTTGACTGATTACATTTATACACCATTCCGTTCATCATTATCAATCCAGTCAAAATCAAAATTCGGTGCGAGTATCAGAATCCCGAAGAGAAAAATCGAAGTTCGATCGCACCGAATTCTAGGTTTATACTGAATGTTCGTGAAGCTTCAGAACGGAGCTCAGGATAATCGAGTCCAAATTTTGTAGTTTTAAGAATCATACTAACAATTTCTCTGTGTTCAACTAATGAAACAAAAACACTGTCGCCATTAATGTTATGGTGAAACCAAAAATGCAAATATGTATGCTGATTTTGCAATTTTAAGTATTTAAACTCTTACAATTATTGTTCTCGAAAACTTTTTTTTATAAGAGTTGTTATTATGCAATAAAACAAAGAGGATGTCACAATGAACACAGATTACAAGCAAATTTGTGGATATTTTGTAGTTTCTGAGATTTACACTTCTATTAACTGCTCTGAAAATCTATTCATACGGACCTGATTGTTTCCAATCCACAAAACAAAGAGGTTGTCGCGATGATTGTTAAGTTTAAACTTAACCCGTATCGGCCTGAGTCAGCGCATATGAACTAAAAATGTCGCCGTTCAGCGAATACACAACGGATTTAAATAATTTTTTGACACCACACTCGTACATATGTCTAGTTTGTAAAAGTGGACAGAGAACGTCGGTATGGTCCCTATGGCCGGAGTTATTCCGGTGGGTCACTAGGTCAGATTCGTATAAAAACGGCTGTTTTTTGGTACACAGAGTGTTTTGCATTATGATTTGCTATTAAACTCACTCTATTTTCACTAAAACTTATACTTCTGCAACCAAACATTGTTTCCACACAGTTTTTGACCGTTTAGGAACTAGCGGATGTGGCCACCGGACATAATCTCCGGAGGAACCTGCCACATACTGTATACTGGGGTACACAACCATTCCCCATTTTTTGCAGCTCTATGTATTGACTTTAGCGATATTGTGTCTTAGAAGATTTTGTTCTACATACTGAACTTTTATTTTGGGATTTTCACTTTTGTGATTAATCCACCTAAAAGTGTGACAGAAATTCACTTTTTTCAAAAACGAAGATAGAGTGTTGGAGACTTCTGCAAAGTTTTAGAAAAATGTATTGTTGGAAATTTTGCCGAACAGACTATTACCTTATTTGCTTAACCATAAGAGATATGTGTCGTTTTTTGTGAACGACCCCTCAAAATAGTTTTTTCGTTATATCTTTTTCTGGAGATTTTTGGTAATTTTCGTGTGTTCTACAAAGTTGTTCTGTGTTATGAAATACACCTCCTTCTGCTTTTTTATCATTGGAATAACGCTCCAGGTGAAACAGAGCCTGCATCTCAACTTGGAGAAAACGTAAATAGATTTTTTAAATGAGTCATTGGAGAAATCCCTGGTGGAATCATGGAACGAATATTATAGAAACACCTGGAATGATAATAGGGTAATTTTCCAATAGTTGCACGGCTAAAAATTCTCCAATTGTTGCACACCTCATAAGAATAACATGGAGTGTGCAACAATAGGCGAGTTTTTAGCCGTGCAACAATTGGAAAATTACCCTAGGTCTCCCCCAGAATTTATTGAAGGAATTCTCCTTGCAATAACAACCACTCGCAAAGGCAGCCTTTGCTTTTTTGATTAATTATTTTTGATAAATACTAAGAAATGCGGGATGAAGGAGAGGGCTAATCCCCCTTTTCCATCTGTCTCTGCCTTGTGCTTATTTAGGAGAGTGAGAAACATGCCAACGCTAGTATTTACAGCTGAGATTCCTTCAAGGATTTCTACGAGGATTACTACAAAAATGTTCTTAGAATGTTTCCAGTAATTCCTATTGGAAATCACCTTGACTTTCTTTTAGAAATTCTTACTAGTATTACTTCAGGAATATTGCTGGGATTTATTTATAAATTTCTGGTAGAAACCATCAGGAACTTTTGCTGGTATTACGCAGGTATCTCTCGCTAAAGATCATCCTGGAGTTCTTTCCGCTGAAAATGCTTGAGAAACCCCAGCAGTAATTTCTGGAGAAGTCCTTGTATTAATATCTGTTGCTATTCTAAGACATAGTCCTGAAGATATTCTGGAAGAAATCTCTGGAGACATAGCAAGAGGATTTTCTATAAGACCCCTTAGATAAATCTCTGGAGGAATCCTTGTAAGGATATGTAAAGGAACTATTGTAAACACATTTGAAGCAATCTCAACAAGAATATTTAAATAATCCCATCATGCATTTGTTGAAGAATTCCAAGATAATGTTTTCATAATTTTTTCTTGGATTGTCTCTGGAATGCCTGTTGGGTTCCTCTAGGAATTGCTACTGGGATTGATACCATGCAGGATTCTTTCAGGGAGTCCACTTGAAATTCCTCCAGGAATTCTTCCTGTGATTTGTCAAGTGATTTCTCCAAGTATTTTTTTATGAATTCCTCCACGGATTTTTCTAAAAAATCCTGCAATAGTTCTTCCAGTAATTTCTCTAAAGATATTTTCAGTAATTGCTCTCGAAATTTCTTCATAAATTCCGCATGTTTCAATGATTTCTTTATAATTTATTCTCCAGATTGCTCCTGCATTTTTTGCAAGAATACTTCCAAAAACTCCTCTGGCATTTTCACTAAAAATTCTTGCTGGGATTCCTTTAGCGATACCAGTATGGATTTCTTTAGAAACTAAGTACTCCTACTAAGAATCTTCTTCAGATTATTTTGGGAACTACTACTGGGATTCTTCTATAAATTTCAGGCTGGAATCCTCCAGGATTTTTTCTGAGTTTCCCACCTGCAGGAAATCATCCAGGAATTCCTGGACGATTCTCAACAGTAATAACTGGATATGCTGAAAATGCATGAAATTTCTCAAGAATTCATAAAAATCAGTAGGAGTTCCTGAAGGAATCTCAGCAGTAATGGCTGGAATATTATAAGAAATTCCTAGAGTTATCTTTCACAAATTCTCTGAAGGATTCGTAGCAGAAATTTCTGGAAGAATTACAAGAGATTCCCTTGAGGAATCCCAGGAAAAGTTTTCAGGGACGCCCCAGCAGGCTTCCCAAATCTTTTGAAAAATCCTCTTGGAATTCCTCTAGAAATGTCTGATGGGTTCTCCTGAAAATTTCTCCATGGATTTCTCCTAGGATTCCTCCGCAAATTGCTCCGGTCATCCTTTTAGGGATTTTCCCAAGGATTCCTCCAATAATTTCTCTCGGATTAACCTTAGAAATTCCTGCTCGGATTCATTCATGAACTTCTACCAGGATTTCTCCAAGTATTCTTGCTGAGAATTCTGAAGCACTAATAGATGATATTTCTGTAGTTTTTGTTCTTGGGAATCCTCCTGAAGTATTTCTAGCAGGAATTGCTTGAAGAATTGAAGCAACACTTCTTGTAGGATTCCCACCACGAAAGCCTGGAAAAAAACAGTACCATTTCAGGACCACTTTCAACAGGAATTCTCAAAGAAATTTGTAGAGGATTTCCAGAATACGAAAAGAAATTCAGAGAAAAATCACTAGAGGAATTCGGCAAAAAAAGCCCTGGGTGAGTTTGTGAAGAAATTATTTGATTATTTCGAAAGAAATTCCTGTAGGAATCATATGAAGTAATCTTGGCGGAAACTCAGCACGCATTCTTGAGTAATCTCCATGGTAAATTTTTGGAGGTACCTTTTAAACATCCCTGTAGCAATCACAGAAGGAATTTCTGCAGGAAACACTAACTCACTCATGTATCCTGAACACCTCTAGGGGGTACATAGGGCCAACGTAAAAGATCTCCATCCTGGGCTGCTGCTGGCTTCAGCCTTGACCTGGACCCAGGTCAGGTTCGCCTTCTTTGATTTCCTTGTTAAGGCTTCGTCGTCACGGGCCCCTGGGTCTGTTTCTGCTACAATGTCCTGCTGAATTCCAATCCAGCGCTTGCTTGCAGATTTCGTCTCCGTTCTTTCGTGGTGTGTGGTCGACTTCCTCCATTTACGTTCTCGAATTTCTGTTGATATCGGTTTCTAATCACATCGTCGATGGAGCTCAGTACTCGAAATCCAGTTGTGAGGCCACCAGGCCCGAATTATATTTAAACCGCAGACATTGGTTGATGAAAATCTGTAGCCTTTGTATGGTTTCTGTTGACACGCACCACGTTTCGCTGGCGTACCACAACATAGATTTCACGTTGGAATTGAAAATTCGAGTTTTGATGCGTTGACTGATCTGATTGGATCTCCATATATTTCGTAGATTCGGAAAAGCAGTCCTAGCCGTCTTGATCCGTGTTGATAGCCAGCGGTTCTTGCTGACGTTGATGGTAGACCCGCCGTAGAGGAGCGTTCGGTCTGGTCGTCGAACTTATTCTGCGTGTTAGAGCGTCGTTGGTCTAGTATGCTCCATTGCAATGGACTGCCAAACTAGCCTACGATTTGGTACACGGTCAATCGCCCTCACCATGATCTCGTCGATTACGTTTCTCATCGTAGCGGGGATAGTACCAAACTACCCGGATGGGATCCGACAAAGCTCCGTTATGCAGGACTCTGGATGTAAAAGGCTAGTACTGCGCTTCCGCGGTTGACGATTTTATTCGAAACTCCTTTGCGTCTCAGAGCGCCCCACAGATTTTCGTGGCTCAGACGATCGAAAGCTGTTTTGTACTCAATGAACACCAAAAAGAGGGACTCTTGGAATTCGTTAGCCTGCTCCAGTATAATACGGAGCGTGATAATATAGTTAACACAAGATCTTCCGGCACGGAACCCTCTTGCTGCCGCCGGAGAGCCGCGTCTATTTTCTTCGGTATCCGATTCAGGATAACTTTGGCACAGAACTTTGAGAACAACACACAATGGATCAATGCAGAAATCACGGTAGGTATCCTAGCAGATTTCCTAGAGGAATTCCTGAAGGAACTCTTGGAGAAATCCGCCGAAAATGTCAAGAGGAACTCTTGGGAAAACGAAGAATTCTTTGAATAACGTCTCAAAAAATTCCTGCAGAAATGCTACAATTCTTGCTAAGATTGCTCCAGAAGTATGTCCCCGTTACCATATACAAATCCATCCTGTGATTTCTAGAAGGATTTCTATAAATATTTTTAATGATTTTTCCAGATTTCCCTATTTAGGAATTTCGCTTGAAATACTACTGGAAATCCCTGAAGGAATCACAGCAAGAAATTTTAAAGAAATATCTGGAGGATTCACAGCAGCACTTTTGTAGGAATCTCAGTTGTAAATACACAAGACAAGGGACTTGCCCTCTCCTTCATCCAGCTTTTCTTAGTATTTATCAAAAAGAATTAATGAAAAAAAGAAAAGGCTGCCTACGCTAGTGGTTGTTATTACAAGGGGAATTCCTTCAAAAAATTCTGGGGGAGACCTATTATCATTTCAGGTATTTCTATAATATTCGTTCCATGATTCCACCAGGGATTTCTCCAATGACTCATTTAAAAATCTATTTACGTTTTCTCCGAGTTGAGAAGCAGGCTTTGTTTCACCTGGAGCGTTATTTCAATGATAAAAAAGCAGAAGGAGGTGTATTTCATAACACAGAACAACTTTGTAGAACACACGAAAATTACCAAAAATCCCCAGAAAAAGATATAACGAAAAAACTATTTTGAGGGGTCGTTCACAAAAAACGACACATATCTCTTATGGTTAAGCAAATAAGGTAATAGTCTGTTCGGCAAAATTTCCAACAATACATTTTTCTACAACTTTGCAGAAGACTCCAACACTCTATCTTCGTTTTTGAAAAAAGTGAATTTCTGTCACACTTTTAGGTGGATTAATCACAAAAGTGAAAATCCCAAAATAAAGAGTTCAGTATGTAGAACAAAATCTTCTAAGACACAATATCGCTAAAGTCAATACATAGAGCTGCAAAAAATGGGGAATGGTTGTGTACCCCAGTATACAGTATGGGGCTGTCCATAAACCACGTGGTCATTTTTTTGGGACATTTCAAACCCCCCCCCCCCCCCCCCCCCGCGTGGTCATTAGTCCATACAAAATTTTTTATTTGTCCATACAAAATGGTCATTGGCCGAACCCCCCCCCCCCCCTCATGACCACGTGGTTTATGGACAGCCCCTATGTGGCAGGTTCCTCCGGAGATTATGTCCGGTGGCCACATCCGCTAGTTCCTAAACGGTCAAAAACTGTGTGGAAACAATGTTTGGTTGCAGAAGTATAAGTTTTAGTGAAAATAGAGTGAGTTTAATAGCAAATCATAATGCAAAACACTCTGTGTACCAAAAAACAGCCGTTTTTATACGAATCTGACCCAGTGACCCACCGGAATAACTCCGGCCATAGGGACCATACCGACGTTCTCTGTCCACTTTTACAAACTAGACATATGTACGAGTGTGGTGTCAAAAAATTATTTAAATCCGTTGAGTATTCGCTGAACGGCGACATTTTTAGTTCATATGCGCTGACTCAGGCCGATACGGGTTAAAATGCAAGTTCCATATATTATACGCAATCAAATTATCAAGTTTTCACGTGGCGGACAAAGGTTCCGATTAAAAAAAAAAACATGTTCTTAAAAATACCGCGCGTTTAAATTTACGGGTAATTTTTTGCCGCGACGCAGTCTATCATAATACTAGGAAATTGAGGGTGGATCGCTATCCCCTTTACAAAAAAAAAACAACAAAACAACCTAGAAGTCACTGAAACTGGCACCCCTTAGGAAAAAATCCTAGATACGCCAATTGGGTGATGAAATCGAGGCGGTTGAAGAATTCGTGTTTTTGGGTTGACCGCCGACAACGACACCAGCAGAGAAATTCAGAGGCGCATTGTGGCAGGAAATCGAGCTTACTTTGGACTCCGCAGAACTCTACTGTAGCGGTCCTGCCGACCGAAGGAAGCATTTCCCTCCCTGTATCGAATAAATCTAAAGATCAATGATCACCATTGATCTAAGAAAGACCATTTATTTCCTCATGGTGCTCCACGCAATTAGTGGATTACATCACATGTGGATTTCACGGTCATGTTTATAGACCAACGCCGGTTAACCAAGAAACAAGCGATGCAAGCAGAGAGAATGCTTACTGCTTGTTGCTGGTTGACCTGGTGATATAACGTTCTCGCTCCAATGCCGGAGAAATGTTTTTTTCTTTTAATTTTTGTTTGTCGCCCGGCAGCGCTGACTGAACCCCAACAAGGTCTCAGTCACGCGGCCGAACTAATGAAGCCAGAGTGGACGACGCCCGTTTTGGCTTTTCTCTTTTCTCTTATTTCTTTTCAGATCGGGAGAATGAGTTCTTGCGACGGCAAGTTAAAAGACCCGCGATTGACGCCGGGGCGGGGTTGTATTGTTGTGTGGATCGTCGGCTGCCCGGTTCGTCTGTTCGCGGTGACGGTTGTTGTGGGTTCGTTGGAGAAGTCCGGGTGTCCGTTTGTCGTCGGTGTCGTCGACGTTAGTGTGCCGTGTGGTTGCGAGAAAGTGTTAGAAAGTAAGTCCCATTATTTAGAAAAATAAACAATAAGTAGTAATAATCGTAGAGTTAGTTTTTCCGAAAAAGGAAGAATAGAAAGAAAGCCAATCCAGTGCCGCGACTTTCGACACGTCTACATTCTGGTGACAGCGCAAAAGCGCTAAACAAGTGCAGGCACGCCGTTTGTGATTGGAAAGTGAAAAAGAATAAAATCCTATTGAAGTATCTAAGACCCAGCTGGTTACTACAGAAGAAATCGTGTAAGTGTTGCGCAGAAAACTATTAGGCGAAACAGTGTGAATCATTCAGTTGAGTAGAACTCTTGAACCGTGCACAGTTTGAGTGTGATGCTGATCTCGGATTCCTTTTAACGAAAATTGTCGTGTTACTCATCGAGTCAAAACTGAGAAGAAGTTGGACCCACTGGATACTACTGAGTCGCACATTTGCAAACCGCTTGCAAATCGATCACTGCCAGATCATTTCCTACAAGAGGAACTACGTATCTTCATCGGACCCAGCAATATGATGCCGAATAATGGGTAAGTCGAATCAATATTTTTTTTAATTGAGTGATTTTAAGTGCAGTGCGTATGTGTATATGATTTTGGTTCTCTTAGCACAAAATGAAAGTTACAACATTCTAATAGAATGCTATTATTGTATCCTTTTTATTTGAGTTTGAGAAAGGCAAGTAACAAAAAATTGCACGTAAATAAATCCTTTTTTTTATAATTATATTTGTTGGCTTTTTCACATGAACTCTTGATCAAATTGAAGATTATGAACTATGAATATTGCAATCTTTGGAATGCTTGAACATTTTATGGCAGTTTCGTTTCTCAAGATCATGTTAGTAAAGCATGTAGAAAAGATATTGCAAAATTAATAAGAAAAATTTAATCTGATTTAATCATGTCGTTATAGAGGAACGAATCTATCAAAAATCTATCAACAATTTATTTCCCGGTTGGTTTCTCCTACTATTTTAACGGATTTGGAATGAACATGGGTGTGATTAGAAACAAACATAGGTTGCTGGAGATGAGAGCAAAGATCGTGTTACTGCGACAAACACGGCCAAACCCTATCGGTAAAACTTTATTTTTCGCGCTTTTCGATTATTGCTTTTATGGATGGCCATGTGATGATATTAGGAGTGTTGATGGCACGGCTTGATTTATGGATGATATTAATTGATATCTATTGATATTAATTGAATAATTTGCTGAAGGAAAAATTAAACATGAAGAAACACGACGGGAAAATAGTTTTGTTTTATTCTATAGTTCTCTCGTAATTGATTATGGATTTTGCACTTGCGTGGAGTAAGTAACTGTCACAAAATTAATGACCACAGATAACTCATTTATAGAAGTAGCACTCTCAATAGCTTCCTCAAAAAAAAAATGGCGTTTCCTAGGTATTCCCAACGGGATAGATTCTTCCGGGAGTCGCGAGACAGGCTCGAGAGAGAGTATGAGGAAGAGAGAGAGTATGAGCCACGAGGCAACAATAACAACAACAATTACAACCGCAACAACAACAATTACAACCAGAACAACAACAATTACAACCGCAACAACAACAATTACAACCGCAACAACAACAATTACAACCACAACAACAACAATTACAACCAGAACAACAACAATTACAACCACAACAATGGTTATAATCAACATAACAACAATAGCGATGCTGTTAAAAGTAATAAGGCAGCAATGGAAGCAGAGAAATATAAGGAATTATGGGAGGAATCAGAAGAATCAAAAGCTCGATTAGAAAAACTGTTTCAACGTGACATAAAAGAACTTTATGAAGATAGGCGGGATGCTGCTAACGATATGGCTGCAAAAGAAAAGAAATTTGTTAACAAGTTGAAAGCTTTGGAAGCTAAGCTGAGCAATGAGAAAATATTGAATGAAACATTAAGCCAGGAAGTCACTATGCTGAAGATGCGAGAGGAAGTGCATGCTTTATTGGTTGCTGAGAACAAAACGGCAATTAATTCCGAATTGGAAAGTAAAGAAAGTGAAGTACGCGAAATGAAGGTGCAACTCGAAAGCAATAAGAAGAATATGGAAGAAGCGTTGATAAACAGAGATATCTTAAGGAATGAAGTAAACGATCTGCAGGACAAACTGGCGGCCACTGAGGAAAAAGTGAAGCATCTTGACAGTACGATAACCTTGACGGTAACTACTTGCAATAAACAAAAGAACGAATTGAAGTCAAAGTTTGTGGAATTCGAGCAAAAGACTTTGGATTTGGAAAAGGAGAACCATAATATGAAAACAGTTATTATTAGTTTAGAGCAAGAGAAAAGTGACATTTCTTCAAAGTTTGTGGGATTCGAACGAAAGATTTTGGATCTGGAAATGAAGAACCTTCGTATGAAGACGGTTATTATCAATTTAGAGCAAGAGAATAATGACCAAACTTCAAAGTTAATGGATTTCGAGCGAAATATTGTGGATCTGGAAAAAGAAAACCATCGTATAAAAACGGTTATCATCGAGCTAGAGCAACAGAAGAGCGACCTCAGTAAAAACTTGGCAGAATCTACTGATAAATATGAAAAGCTACTAAACGAAAAGGATACGTTATCAACTAAAGTTCAAGAACTAGAAACAAAGAACACAAAGCTAATCGAACAGGAAGACGAGATTATTAGACTGAAGAAAACGATTTCTCTCGATAATGAGCGCCTAATTGAGGTCACAAAGGCTCTAGATGCTGCTAAGGAAGCACACGAAAAAGCTCGGGCGAGCAATGAAGCCAGTCTGAAACAAGTTTTTCACCAGAATAATCATCTCACTTCCGAGTTGAAGCAGTTCAAGGAAAAGCTAGAGAAAATCAACTCAAAGATCAAGAAAATAACGGAAGAGAAAGGAAGCCTCAAGTCGCGAAACGAACAGTTGCAATCGGACATCAAGAACTGCAAGCAGGAAATGAACAGCCTGCTACAACAAAAAGTATCCCTCGCGGAAGAAATTCGGAAAATGAAAATTATCAACGAAAACTCCGAATCCGATGCTTTGGAGACTTTGCAGGAGTCTATGAGGACTAGTTTAGCTCAAACCGAAGAGCGCCTCCGGGAAACTACCTGCGATTTGAATCAAGTGATAGAGATAAAATCGGAAGAAAGCAGAAAGCTAAGTGAAGAACGCGATGAAGTGGTGGAGAAGCTGGATGCCGTTCAAAAGGAAAATGAAGATTTGACTACAGAAACAACGACTCCCAAAGGCAAAGTAGAAACGCTGCGAAACGAAAAGAAGGACTTGGAAAAGACCCTCGAACGAGAAATTCGAGAAAAGACAGAACTGAAAGCGCAAGTTACCAACATTCTGCAAGAGATCGGTCGATTGGAGGAGCAGCTAAAAGATGTTAAGAACCCCCATTCGGCTATTCTGAACAAGAAACAAACATTGAAAAAAAAGATTGAACGATTACAGCGTCAGCACTCGGAAGCCAAAAGCAAAGCAGACAAGGAAAACACCCATAAATGGCAGACAAAGATCAAGGAAAGCGAAACCAAGTTGCAGCAAGTCGAATGTGAGAACTCTCAGGAAAAGGAGAAGCTATGTGTGCTAGATAACAACAATTGTTTAACCAAAGAGGAAGCAACTACTACGAGTCTCGCAAAACGGAAATACTTTGAACCACTGGGCAATCTTTTAAACGAGATAGATTTACTACGAGATTGTGTCTTTTCGGAAAACTTTGAGTGCCTAACGGAACTCCTGTGGGATGACCACGGTTGATTTGAACCAAAAACAACATTTATCAACAATAAATATTTTTTTTCTCGTTTACAACAATTGTAAATACCCATACTGACAAAGGAGAGCCAATCATTCCTCATGTTAAAATATTGTCGATGATATTGACTAATTTACACTCATAATCAAATCATTAAGGATTATGAAAAATATATATATAGGAATAGATTATACAACTTAGTTGATCAAATTTAAATAAAAATAAAGAGTGACTACATGATACCAAACACATTACCAATTACAGCAAGAGCGATTGATATGAATAATATCAGTGTAAATATAAACGAAGATCAAGTTCATCTGTCACCGCTCAGGAAAAAGTGGTAAATTAAATTAATGAAAATTGAGAGGAATTTCATACCCTCAATAAATACAAAATGAAAATTAAAAGTGAAATGGAGAGGAATTTCATACCCTCTATAATTATAAAATGAAAATTTAATTGAAATGAGAGGAATTTCATAACCTCTATAAAAATAAGTGAACATTTTTCAGAAAAAGGAGGAAATTCATACCCTCGATAACAATAAAATGAAAAATTAAAGCAAAATAGAGAGGAATTTCATACCCTCTATAAAAAATTAAATGAAAATTAAGGTAACTGATAAACTATGAGCCTACAGCTAATTTATAACAATGAATGCGTCCGTCAAACTCAGTTTTTGAATGTACCGAAGGGCTGGAAAACCAGAGTAACTATTCTGTAAGGGCCATAGATATCAAAGAACAAAGAGAAATAAATGATTAAGGAGAAGAAAACACACCCTCCAGGAATACAGAAAATACAAGGAAATAATTGAAGAAAAATAATAAAGAAGAGGAATACACACCCTTCAATAACATAATAAACGGAAAATATGAACGAAAGGAGAGAAGATTTAGGAGAGGAACACGTACCCTCCAATGATTTAATAGTACAGAAACTAAAACGAGAGCAAAATTAAGCGTTTAAAAAAAACGAATATGAAAACTTAAGAGAATCAAGAGAGGATTTACAAAAGCCATCTGAAAATTTAAATGAAATTATGAGAAAATATAAAACACAGAAAGGAGACAAAGCAAATGTATACAAATTTTGACGAAAGAGGAAATCCAAAACCTCTATGAAATAATGAAATATTAAGAGAAATTAGAGGAACCCATATCCTCTGTAAAAATAATATGGAATGATATTTACAACGTGGTTTTATACACAAGCTAATCAAGAGAAATGGAGTATACTTACAGGCCCAACCTACAACCTCAAAAGGGAAAGGGGTGGAGCAATGCCGGCAGCCAAGGACTTGCCACAACAAACGGAAAAGGACGAAAAAGTAAGGTACCTAGAGACTCGGTGAGTTCATTTTATTTTTAAGCTTTTGCGGATATGCAAGAAAGATAAATAGATTATTGCCTTGCATCCCTGCAACATTATGATGTAGTATGTAAGTTTGTTGTTTTTTGTTTTTTCTCCGGCAGCGTCTCGAAAAAAAAAATTTTTTTTATTCATATAGTGAAATCCAGATTTGATGGAATATAAAATGCAAATTGTTTTTGGTTGACAGAAATGATCTTCTGAAGATGTTTCAATTGTGATCAATTGGTTTTTTTTTCCTTACTTTCAAGTTTGTCACATAATTTGCCGAAGGCATAAGGCTAATGAAGTAGGCCAATTCATGATGAAATATTTGAATAATATTACATTACACATGTATTAAGTTTATTACATTATTATTAATATTACACATGTATTAAGAAATAAGAAAAAAGGCAAAAAAAAAAAACATTTTTCGAAAAAAAAAACAATATTCGAAAATATATATTAAAAAAAAACAATATTCAAAAAAAAAGTAAGATATTTTCGAAAAAAAAAACAAAAAAAAAAACATTCGAAAAAAAAAGTATTTCGAAAAAAAATATAATTAAATGCCATTTTTAAAAGTTCACAAAATATAGTTCGTATTTAATTCGTACTTTTTAATCTTTAAAAATAAGGGAGTATTTCTTTTACTTTTTATTTGACTGATTAACTTAATTGATATAGGAGACGGAATTTGAATTTTTCGTAGGGACAGAATAGGGTCAGAAGGATCATGGAGCGGTAGTCTGCGATGCCGACAAGGACGAGCCGTTGGGAGTTGCCCGATCAAGACAAACAAGGTTTACACGTTTGAAGGTGATGGTTTAGCGCCGTTGGAGAAATGCTGGGATGTTGCTGCATAAATTGCCATGTTAGACCGGAAATCCTAGTCTTTGATTTCGGGAGTAAGTTATGCATTTGGAATGGGAAGAATATTCCGAGCTGTGCCAAGGGAGGAGTCATTAGGCATCTGAAATGCTTCGCAAGAGTACTATATGACATGTGCCAGCTGAATCCGACAAACTTCACGGAGTTGAACGGTGACATGGAAGAGACACTCGACGAATCTCTGAGAGTGGTTCGATGGAATGGGAATGGTGATAGGTAGCTAAAACTACTCAACACATGAAAACGACTTTGTGCAGATAGAAGGTTGTTGGTTACGTACGTGCAATGGAAGGATGTTGGTTACTATTTGGGAGGTACTCCGAGTTTAAAGATTATGGCGGTTGGTTGAGAGACTTCGTTCAATGGACAACCCTACAAATAACCCCTCTTTGGTGCTTGAAATCTAGTTTCGGTCGATGAAACTTCTACTGCAACACAAACACGAAGCGGCATTTTGATAGACTCGAGCGTCAGGGGGAAGGTGAATCATCTTAGAGTAGGGAAAGAAATAAGGATTAGATTAGTTCGTTTTTGCAAGATAATCTTTAACCCGCAAATGTATACGCTAGCCGAATGCCTACTGCAAGTTTTTCTTTGCTTCACAAATAAAAACTTAATTTAAGGGGGGGCGGATGTAGCGGTCCTGCCGACCGAAGGAAGCATTTCCCTCCCTGTATCGAATAAATCTAAAGATCAATGATCACCATTGATCTAAGAAAGACCATTTATTTCCTCATGGTGCTCCACGCAATTAGTGGATTACATCACATGTGGATTTCACGGTCATGTTTATAGACCAACGCCGGTTAACCAAGAAACAAGCGATGCAAGCAGAGAGAATGCTTACTGCTTGTTGCTGGTTGACCTGGTGATATAACGTTCTCGCTCCAATGCCGGAGAAATGTTTTTTTCTTTTAATTTTTGTTTGTCGCCCGGCAGCGCTGACTGAACCCCAACAAGGTCTCAGTCACGCGGCCGAACTAATGAAGCCAGAGTGGACGACGCCCGTTTTGGCTTTTCTCTTTTCTCTTATTTCTTTTCAGATCGGGAGAATGAGTTCTTGCGACGGCAAGTTAAAAGACCCGCGATTGACGCCGGGGCGGGGTTGTATTGTTGTGTGGATCGTCGGCTGCCCGGTTCGTCTGTTCGCGGTGACGGTTGTTGTGGGTTCGTTGGAGAAGTCCGGGTGTCCGTTTGTCGTCGGTGTCGTCGACGTTAGTGTGCCGTGTGGTTGCGAGAAAGTGTTAGAAAGTAAGTCCCATTATTTAGAAAAATAAACAATAAGTAGTAATAATCGTAGAGTTAGTTTTTCCGAAAAAGGAAGAATAGAAAGAAAGCCAATCCAGTGCCGCGACTTTCGACACGTCTACACTACGATCGAATAAAGTTCGCCGTAACACGAAGTTGCCTATCTACAAAACGCTGGGGCAAGTTTATCTCTCGGTAGAAGGCCGAGAAATGGCAAAAACGTCGGGAAATAAATACGTTTGTCGTGATTCACCAGCTTTATTCTTTTGCAGGAAGCTTAATAACCAACTGTACCTGGCCCACCATCTGATCATGAAACTTTGACAAGTTTCCTTCCAAGGACAGCTGCGCTGCTATTTGTCACCCCTTGAAGGGCTGATTCATAATTACACCCAATTATTCCGGATTACTTCATTAGCTGCCTTGGTGGCGCAGCAGGATTTAAGTTTCGGCTGTCACAGTACTGGCAGCAGATTCAGTTCAGCTACTTTCATCACTGCTGCTTCTGCTGCTGCTGGCATGACTTCCCACCACACCAGAAGTCGTCTTAGTTGTTGTCGTCGTCGTCGTCGCCGGGCGGAAGATGCTAAAAGCTGAAAGAGTATATCTTTCGCTGACGCCGGCCGGCACCTACTGCAGTATTTTCCCATCCATGGCTCCCCAGCAGTATAGTGCTGCAAGATGGTTGCGTTGCGGTAGACAAGTGTTCGGTGTGGCTGGTTTAAAATTGCCGGAATGATTAATGAATGCTGCTTGATTGATGGAGATGCGCTGCTGGATACAACATGAAGACTACTGCACATTTTTTGATTCTCAGCAGTTGGAACAGAATGTGAGCTATGCTTGAAAATGTGATCGAAATTTAATGAAGTTTGATTGCTATTCATGTAGCAGTGCACAATTTAGAACACTTTGAAGCACATCCCCTAGTCGTAGGGAGTAGTTTACTGGGATTGTATGTATTGCACAAATCAAGTCAATCCAAAGCTGACTAGTTTGTAAGGGAAAATGCTTTGGAGCATTTTATTATCTGATACTGTTTCATGAAACGGCTGCATTGCCACTAAATCGTGGGAATCACTTCCCTCCAAAATCCACTTTTCCAACAGATCAATAAATTTGTTTCTGCACAGTTTATCATAATTAGGTGGTCATTCCAGCAGGTCTACGCGCAAAACGCGGTATTGTCTGGCACACAATTTTGTGTCATAATATTGTACCGAATTCTCTATGGTTGCCCAAATTAAATTCTAGTAACCACTCCGCCATCATCGTCATCGTTACCAGATCACTCCGCGCGGCACTGACTAGAATGTGGTCGTTATGACCTTCCCGCAGGAGCCAGCCGGTCTAGTTATTTATCCCCAGCATCATCATCATAGCATGATGTTTGCAAACGTTTTGCATTCAATATTGGCAAAATATCGCCGCTACGTTCCGAAGCACTTCTCTACCGTTGTTGCTGCTAGCAGTCCTGTAGCTACGTAGTTGTTGCCAAGCACCGACCGATTGGCGTAACGCGGTTGATGGCATCGTGCGACCTATGTAATTGCATTTTCTCAAAACTGGCGCAACTGCTCTGCGCTCGCTTCAGCCACCCACATCCACATCCCCATCAGCGCACAGCACAGATATGGGAATCAAATTTGGCAACTATTGCTTGCTCAGAGGTAGACGACACCTAGGCTCAACCCAGGTGGGAGGAAGGGAAGCTTCAATGTCGCACATATTTGGCTTCCGGCCTCGATGGCAATCGTGCCATATGGGCTCTGGCTCTGGCTGGAGCTGTGTATCACACACATCGGAAAATTACAATTCCCAAATGGCGCCGGAGAGGACGCGACGGTTTCAGACTGGAAAGGACTTGGGGAGGTGTGGGAATCTGGCAAGTGCCATCGGTAGGGTTACGCGAAAATAAGAAATTGAACCAATTACTTACGCTGGAATTTTATCCCATGATGCCTATTTAAATGATGAACAAGTTTTTGCAGTTACAAGACATGCAGGTAGGGTAAGTGTTCCAATTATGGTTATAGTACCAATCATTCGCCATGGTTGATTTTCACCCTAACGGTGTAAACCAACAAGAAAAAAAAATTGTGAACAACAGATCACGTTCACAAAAGATGGTTGCACTCATTTAAACTTCACATTTTGCTCAAATTATGGTAGAAATAAATTATATTCCTTATAATTTCGGCTTCCTTGCACCCTTTTTCGCCATAGTGTACCAGTTATGGCTAATCCCATAAGGAATGCATGCAAATAGTGCGAAAAGGAACGGAAGTTAAAAAATGTAACCATAACTAGTACAGGGTTCCTATCATTGGCACACGCTGTAATAAATACTAAAAGTAGTATTGGCTCCGTTTTTATATTTTTCCTGTAAAGTGTGGAAACTTAGCTATCTTTTCACATATTGATGACATTCGTTGGTCTTCTCGTTATTTTTGTACAAATAGTTTTCCTTAGTAGCGCCATAATTGGTACATCCACCCTAGTCATGACTATTAGGGTGCCTACTGAACAGTTGTTCAAACCTGGCAATTCGACTAAACGGACTAAACAACCCGCTCTGGTTGGGATCACCTCCAACAGTCAACGAAGGAGGCAGGATTAGTTTCCATTGCTTCGGAGAGGACCTAGTGTACATCGCATCCGCGAGGTTGACTGCGTAGCTTTGCATCAACGCTCTTTAAGGAGAATTCCAAAGCTGACGCATTGTTCTCGGAGGGTGGGCAGGGTCCACATCATGCCTGCAACTACTCTGCAAGTATCAAGAACTGATTCCGCATGCACCTCGATGTGACATCCTACAGCCTAAGGCCCTATCGGCTAGCACACGGAAGGACTTACCGACTTCAGGCCTCCACCTACCCTGAACCTTACCGAGGACCCCTTTCGACTCGACAGAACCAAAAAGGAAGCATTGCTTCAGAGACGGGCTAGTGTATATCACAGCTTCAAGATTAGCTGCGTAGCCATGTAGCAACGAACATCGATCACTCGCTTTGAGGTGTCCACCAAGGTAGTATGCTGGCGCTTAGCTAGTTTCCCGAGTGGTACTTATCACTCCCTTTGTCTTCGGAAGGCAGGCCTGGTCGATACCACGCCTGCTTTCAACTGCACATAAAGTATCATGAAGTGATATTATATCACTGATAAAGCGTGCTCAGCTATTGGACCTTCTCGCAAGGCCCTATAAGCCAGCATACAGAAGGATGTGCCAACTTTGCTGAGGACCCCTTTCGAACGGTGAGCTCGGATCCAACTCAATAGACACGACGCTACGACAGCAACGCTACCAGGATCAGGGATGAGAAATGTACTGGAAGAAACGGTAACCGGCTGTACATTTGACATTTTTCCACACGAACATCATAGGCCTAGCCAAACTCAAACTGTTCGAAAAATAAATGTCATAACATTTTTTTTCCTGCAGCCTTCTTCCTCGAAACGGTTTCCAAGCGCGAGAGCGCCAGTACTCGAGCACAACGACGACAAAAATTTCTGTCTCTCCCGTTTTCGCATTTTTCTGCGTTTCAAACCGCTTCTAGACAAACTTCTTTACATGCATCACAAAGCTAGGAGTGTGCTCTAGCTAATTGTGCAAATCGATTCAAATTATTTATTAAAACAAGTGAGTTATTAGCAATTGAAAATATTTGACATTTTTCGCAATCACCCGCCTCAGCATGACTGCTCAAAAATTATTTTCGTGGGGAAGCGAAAACCATCAAGCGTCTGCTTGACTGCCGTCGGCGCGGCGTCTGATGGTAGTGGTGCTGCCGTTGTTTTGTTTTTATTTTACTGCCAGTATCGATGAACGGAAAAGAGAAAAAAGTATTTTTGCCATCCCTGACCAGGATGTTCTCCCCGCGGCAACTTAATCGCTGTAAGGATCAAGTTTGCCCGCAGGTCACCGGTATGACCTACGAAGCCGACTCCGAACCCCTGGACCACCTCTTGTAGCCATTCTCCGAGTCCACGTGCCACCTGCTCTGTAGCTCCAAGACGATGTGGGTGGTAGCCGATGAAACGGCATTCCAACCAAACTCATCCCTACACATCCTCTGGACCAAATTGTCCGGAGTTGTGTCCTCCCTGCATGTGCCAAGCATACGATCATGCATTGTGCGAAAACGCGGGTACATGAACAAAACGTATTCCGCCGTTCCCTCTAAACCAGGCCTGCCCAACCTTTAACGATCGCGGGCCATATTTTACACTCCACACCTGTTGACGGGCCAGAACTAAAATTTTATAATCCATTCGTTTTCTTGAAACTTTTCTGAGCATTTCTTGCCAAGGCTATGGCTAATTCCTATAAATCCAAATTCGTTCAAATTCTGGAATAATTTTGGAGTTGGTGACGATATTGTAAAAAATTGTCTTCATAAACGAAGATTCGTATTTTTTGTGTTGTCCCAGAACTTGCCGGAATTTTGAGATTATAGCCACATAAATAAAATCTCAAAAATATGGATCGAAGTGTGCTACGCTAGAAAGCAGACGCAAAGTTTTCTCGGTGCGTCAATTTTTCCCAGTTTAAAATCAAAACATAATAGGAAAATCGGACAACCAAATCACCGGAAGTTCCCGCTGCTGAAGTAATCATTGGAGTTTTTACGTCTGCGCAGCTGCCAGTTGAAAGAGGAAGCTTGAACATAGTTTTGGATGGTGCAGTTCATCTACTCAAGGCTAGCAAACAGTCTGGTTCCGTCGACTAGGACCATTTCAATATCTACCGATAGTCCACAATAAGCCAAAAAAGCAGAAGAAGGAAGATCCGAATGTCAGGTTTGCCGGGAGTTACATCAGAAGAAGATACGGCTCAAGGGGAAAGAGTAGATTGACTGTAGGATTGAATGAGGATTTATTGTGGAGCATCCTGATGGAAGATCAAGTGGATTCGGAAATCTCTGGCACATCATGATGTTGCCGATAGAATGTTGGGGATCAGGATTGACGCCGTTGCAGCATCTTTTAGACGATCACCAGAAAAAAAACCGGTGAGACCTTTCTGATTTGTTTTAAGTTACACACTTGTAAGTGTAATTGATAATGCATTTTTTGGTCAACACGTGATGGAAACGCCTCGCTGGCTGTACACAGATGTGGCATGTTGCTGCTAAACGACGATGCAACAGCTTTTGGGTTGATTTCTGCGATTTTAAAACTTTTCCTTAGAGGTTGCTTATTTTACTTTTATGTTTCTTATAATACGGGGTTTTTATACTCCATTTCAATATAATCAATTTTCTAATGATGATGATATTTTCAAATGACTTCAGTTCCTGAGTACTGGATCGAATTTTGAGGGTATTCCCAACACTATTAAGTCTATGGTATTCCCTTCGTCATGAAATATCTTTAATTTTTTCTAATAGAATGGCATATTTGTAGTAAATTAACATGCTGAGATCTTTGTTTTTCTTTTATTTGAACATGTATCAATAACATCTAAATATAACGGGTAAATATTTATTTGGGGAGGGATGCATACCATAACTTTTGATCTCGTTTCAGAGAGCGAGTAAAGGCGCTTAAGCCTAGGCTTGAGAGCCAGGGCATACGGGGGAAATACCGTTGCCCCACCCCAGGATTCCAGAGGACATGGAGTGGCATTAACATTCTTAGCAAAGTCACTCCCAACGAAGCGATATATTATTCTCCCTTTTCACAGAACGGTTGGTACGAGATGTCCCCGTTTGCTGATTCCAATGAAACAATAAAAACGCTGCACCGTAGGCCTGGCCGCTTTCATGCTTGTAAATGCATCTCTGATGCACTGCAACCATTAATAATGACAAGAAAAATGATAGGAGTAGTCGATCCTATCATTTTCCAGGATTCTTTCAATGTATGGCTGTGTATGTGTAGACTAGACTAGACATAAATAAAATCTCAAAAATACACAAGAATTGTTATTGAATCTTCTATGAATTTTAAGATTTTTTTTCCTTCCGCTGTTGGAGAAAAGTAAGCCATTGCGCACAATAAACTGAAGTTTTGAACCGAAATTCTGAAAATGAGTAGAATTACTCTGAGGTTACGCTGACATGTTTGTTTTTTTAAATTGCAATGTGCAATGTCAGCCAGAATTCTGAAAATTTTGCAAACATTTCAAAATTCATTGTGAAAATTTGAGGCCTCCCTTGGCCGAAATTCTTACAGAACTCAAAATAACTGATTGAAAATCTTTGAAAATTTACCTAAAAATATATGTCAAACTTGTTTTGAAAATATAAATCATTGGAAAAAGGGAAACATTCAAAATAATTGCTTCACCGGCCAAAAGTCATAACTTTTCTTCATTCGTGCCGCGGGCCGCATGAAATGTCCTCGCGGGCCGGATGCGGCCCGCGGGCCGTACGTAGGGCAGCCCTGCTCTAAACCATTGCACACTGGGCATTCGGGAGAATCCGCATGCCCGAAACGGTGTAGATACTGTCGGAAGCAACCATGACACCTGTAAGGACCTGTGTCAGGTGGAATGTAACTTCTTCGTGGCGCCTATTAGTCCAACTATCTACCCTCGGTATCAACCTATGGGTCCACCTTCCTTTGGTGGAACTGTCCCACGCGCGCTGCCATTTGACCATAGAGGCCATCCTGGCAGTCCTGCGTATGCCTCTTATGCCGCGCATTTCAAAGCACTCCATGTCCTCACTGATAAGAATGCTGATATGCACCATACCAGTAATGACGCAGAGAGCGTCGTGTGACACGGTACGGTACGCGCTCGCAACCCTCAGGCACATAAGGCTGTAAGTACTTTCCAGCTTCCGTCGGTAGCATTTAGTACTTAGCGCGGTGCCCCACGCCGGGCCACCATACCTTAGTATGGACGTAGCAACACTAGCCAGAAGCTTGCGCTTACTGGCGTACACCGCTGAGCTATTGGACATCATCCGGGACAGTGCCGCAATAGCTGTGGAGGCTCTTTTACAGGCATAATCGACGTGGCTACCGAAGGAAAGCTTATCGTCGATCATCACGCCCAAGTGTTTGACGGAGCGCTCTGACAGGATAGTGTACTCTCCTACACTGATCTCCGTCTGCTGCTCCGACTTCCGGTTATTAACAATCATCACCTCTGTCTTGTGGTGAGCCAGCTCCAGTTTCCTGGACCGCATACACGCCTCCACAACCATGATCGAGTGGTCGGTAGTCAACTTCACCTCCTCGATCGTTTCGCCGTAGACTTCGAGCGTAATGTCGTCGGCAAATCCGACAATCTCCACTCCCACTGGGTACTCTAACCTCAACACCTCGTCGTACATGACATTCCATAACACCGGACCCAGGACGGAACCTTGCGGGACTCCTGAGGTTATGTGAAAGCACTTCCGACCCACTTCCGTGTCGTAAACTAGTACGCGAGTCTGAAAGTAGCTTTCGAGAATCTTGTACAAGTACTCCGGTATCCCCTGACGCAAGAGCGCATCGGCAATAGCAGACCAGCTGGCGCTATTGAACGCATTCTTTACATCCAGAGTCACTACCGCACAGAAACGAATGCCCTTCCTCTTAGGCTCGAGTGCTTTCTCGGCGGTTTTTGTAACCGACCCTATCTACGGTGGACCTCCCCTTCCGGAAGCCGTACTGGTTACTCGAAAGACCATTTTCACCCTCAGTGAACATCAACATTCTATTGAGGATGATCTTTTCAAGCACCTTCTCCGCCGTGTCAATCAAGCATATTGGTCTATATGCCGACGGGTCTCCGGGTGGTTTCCCCGCCTTTGGCAATAGTACCAGGATCTGACTCTTCCAAGCTTCTGGGAAAACTACCTCATCCAGGCATTTCTGCATAGCAGACCTGAACATCTCGGGAGCCTCTGCAATAGCTACTTTTAAGGCCAGGATCGGAACTCCGTCCGGACCTGAGACCTTACCTACGCTAAGGGACTTAGCTATCCCCGCAAGTGACCCTCTTATTATCGCTAGATCCAGTCCTTAGCACCAGCGGTCCTACGAAAGGTGGTCAAGGAGTAGGATTATAGCGCGGAAAAAGCCCTTCGATGATTCCCTCCACCCGTTTCGTTTCGTTTCGCTCATCCTCAGTTCCTAGCCCTTTTCCTCTGCCCACTATCTGATATTGTTGTATTCGATGCTGTAGTGAACTGCCAGGTGATCGCTGTGAGTGTAGGCATCATCAGTTCGAACTACTTGTTAGGCCAGAACTACATACAATGAGTGACGTTGATAATCGACTCCGTTCCGACTCAAAGTGAGCTGGATCTGATCCCGCTCGCTGGTTCGTAAAACGGCTTCCCCATTCCACGGCTCAGCCATTGAAGAAACCCACTATTACCACCGGCCTGCGTCCTGTCAGCACGGTCGTCATACTGTCCGATTGACCACCGCGGAAGCGCATAGCAGCCACAGAAGAAGACCACGTTTACTTTGGCGACCACGAAGCCCTCGTAGGTAGTAGACACTTACTCCTAGACGAGGCGTTTACGCATCGACCATATCGCCGCCATTTTTCTGGACCCGATTTCCGTGACCCAATTGTCGTTACCAGTGAGTTACCAATTGTGTCCTGGTTCCAGACACCTCAAGCAAACCTCCGGTGGCTCGCGAAAGGTCAGTTGGCATACTAACCCAGCTCACATTGAGCTTCCCTTCCTTAACGGACTTATTTACGTCTGCCACAGATAGCCGTGTAATTCTCGGCCACATCCGTAGCCAAACGTCTGCGGTGGCCGGCTGCACGCTTCCCTGTTGCAGCAGTGCCGTAACGATCTCTTCCGCTTCGGTGATCTTGTCTAGGTTATTCACCTTCAGAACCGCTTCCGCTATAAGAGTCCTCACTTCTACCCCTTCGCCAAGGGCCTTTTCCGCCCGACTTTTGTAGGCGGTGCCCTTGCGCTCCTTGTCGCTATTGAGCTCTGGGATCATTTCACCTGTACGAGTACGTCTAATACTGCGCACGTCGGTTCCCAGATCCACGAGATTGGCGTTGCTTCACATCGCCTTCAAGACGTCCTAGTACTCAGACTGTTCGGTCGTGATAACGAGCGCATCGTCTTTCTCGCGTTTGACACCTACTTTCCTTCCCCTGGTCCGCCCTACTTTGTGGTTGCTGAAGCCCTAACAACCGTGGCAACCCCATGTTTTCTTCCATCCGGGACGGGTCAGCCTTTTCAGGTCCACCCATCCCAGCTTTCCGTGACGCCTGGATTCGGGATTAGTAAATGCCTAGCCTTGCGGGCACCACCTGGCAGGTCCTCACCTGACTGCTATCTCACTTTCTTCTGCGAGTGCTTATCAAAAGCAGTCGTCACACCTTTTGGGCTACCTACAAAACCGAAGGTCTCCGTCTGGGCAGGTTTCGGAACCTTTGCTTTCACCGGTTCTGCCGCTGCAGCAGTTTTCACAAGTCTATCGTGATCTTGCTTGGCATCGTTCATCAACTTACGAAGTCGTAACAGGGCCGTTTTAAGGTGCTTCCATATGTGTTTGCTTCATGGACGTAAAGTCACCTCCGCTGTAGACAGCCCATTTTTTACGCTCCGTACGCTATTTGCCCAGACTATCCAGGGAATGAATCGGAGCTCCCACGCTGGAGCTGCATGCGCAGCTTCCTGCTCCTGACTCCTCACTTCTCCTTAACGGAGATCGCTTGACACCTTGAATTGGAAGTAAAAAGAAAATGAAACAATCTGTAGACGTGTTTCTAAAGAATGCCTGTAGGAGTACGCCTAGCTATATTGTTGTAAGTATCCCTTTAAAAAGCTCTTAAGATATTTCTAAAAAAAATTCTTGTGGAAATGCGTAAAAGCTATCCTTAGAGAAATTGTTATTATTTTTATTAGCTTTATTAGGGAGATTTCCAGCCCGAGGCTGGTTCATCTTCATTAGAGGAAATGTCGGAGAAATTTCTGGAGAAATACGTGAAAGAATATCCAGAAGAAATCCTGAAATCATCTCTGGAGAAATTTATGCCTGGAGCACTGAAAACAGGTATCTCTAGAGTAACTGCCAGACAAATCTCTGATGATTTCTGCAGTATTTGCGATTGAAACGCTGTAGAAATTCATGAGCACATTCGTGTTGAAATCTTCAATACAATCCCTAGAGCGATTCCTGAACAAATCTTTGGTAGTCTTCTTAAAGGAATATCTAAGCAAATTTCTGAAGGAATCTCTGTAGAAAGAATGCCTAGAAAAATTTCCAAAATTTTTTAAAATGAATTTCTGAAGTAATCGCTGGAGCTTCAGAAGGAACCTTCATAAGAATTCCTGGAGAATTTTCTGGAGAAATTCTTATGAGAATATCTAAAGGAAGTCCTGGAGAAATTTCTAAAACAATCGTTGGAAGAATTTCCGAAGAAATCACCGGAAAAGTTTCTTGATAGATTTCATCCATGGAGCAATTTTGGAAGAAATTCATAGATCCTTGGACTTTTTAGAGGAATCCAAAAAATTGAAGGAATCCCTATGTAAATTTCTAAAGGAATCGCAGGAAGAATTTCTGACTGAATTATTAATTTTTGATTTTTTGAGGGAACTGCTGAAAGCACTTCTGAAAGAATCAGATTTCCTGAAATAATTCTTGTACAATTTTCTGAAAAATTCGGAAGAGACCAATGGAAGCTGTTCTATAGGAGATGATAAAAAAAAATTTGAGGCTTTTTCGAGGAATTTCAGGCTGAGTCTGTTTCATCTCTTGTCATAAAACATATTACAAAGGAACTTTCAAAAGGAATCCGTGGTAAACTCCCTGAAAGGAATGTCTGAAAGATTTTCTAAATTAATCCATGGAGAAAATTCGGAAGGAATCCAAGAATGGCTTTAAAAGAGTTTAATTAATTTCTAGGGTTATATCTAGAAAACTTTGAAAAATATTTTGAAGAAAACTATGGATTTTCTAAAGGAATTCTTGGAGGCATACCCAGAAAAATCTTTGTATGCATTCCTGGAAAAAATCTTAAAGAAATCTTTGAAAGATTTTCTCAAGTAAACGCTGGAGGTATTTTTGAAAATATTTCAGAGGAGAATTTTGCAAGAAATTCACGGAGGAATTTTTGAAGATATCTACGAAATATTTTTCCAATTAATTCTTTGATAAATTTCTGGAAGAATCTCTCAAAGAATCACTAAAAGATTTCTGAAGAAATTCATGGGGGAATTTCTGAAACAATCATTGAATGATTTTGTTGAATAATCTATTAAGAAATTTCGGAGGAATAACTAGTAAATTCAAATGAATCCCTGTAGGAATCTGACAAAATCTGAGGAGAAAATTTCATTCGGATGAACACGTAATCTTTGATGGTTTTCCAAATGGGAGTCTGGCCATTTGGCCGAATCATGATCAAAATAATTCAGAGCAAGTTTTTTCAAACTATCAATATGATCAACAGAAATATTTCCTTCTGTTAATCATAGGATATTCTTTCTAGTTTTGCCAATCAGGCATTAGTTGGCCAGTACTGCCAGTACTTTATCACAGATTTTTCCTTCTATAAATCATAGGCTGTTTTTTTCGAGTTATTCTGACGTGAAGAATGGTGGCATGATTAAGTGGTTCTTCATTCA
This sequence comes from Aedes albopictus, assembly GCF_035046485.1. Lineage (NCBI taxonomy): Eukaryota > Metazoa > Arthropoda > Insecta > Diptera > Culicidae > Aedes > Aedes albopictus. Next base: position 167,071,358 of record NC_085138.1, read on the forward strand.
TTTTTCGGCCAAACGGCATTCGTTCAAATGGCATACGGCTAGATGACCCGGAACCTTGTCAAAGAACCCGTGAAGGAATTTGTGGGCTAATCCTCGAATAAGTTTCAGAAAAAATACCGGATTACCCAAGAATTACGACTAGAAAATTATAATATTTTTCTATAACTAATTGTGTTATAAACTAGATGCAGGATGATGTTAAAATAACTAAAATTATAACAAAATGTACACTAGTCTTATCAAGATTATAACCTATTTTGTTATAATCATATCAAAATTATAACAAAATGAGATATGAATTTCAGCCTCAGGATTACTAATTTCTATCATAATTTGATACAATTTTGTAACATAACATTTCAAATGTTGAAGACTTACAACTAAATTATGATACAATAAGTTATAAAACATCATTTGTAACATTTTGTGATATACTTGAGTTATGGTATTTTGAAAACACCAAGGATGTTGAACACGATTGTATCACAATGAGTTATGAATATCATAGTTCGTTAGGATTATGTTTTATTTTTGTTACAATTTTCTAGTCGGGATTTCTCCAGGAGTTCCATGAAAACTCCTTCAAGTACATTTCCCAAGAGTTTCTCCAAATATTTCTCCGGGGGTTCCTCCAGGAATTTTCTCATGAATTCCTCAAGCGATTTCTCTAGAAATTTCTCCTGGGGTTCCTTAAGAGATTCTCAGGAATTGGTTTAGCAATAACCCCAGGGATTCCTTCATGAATTCCTCTATGGACTCATTCAGAGAACCCACCAGGAATTCCTCCAGAGCTCACGCAGAAATTCATCCAGGATTTCCTTCAACAATTGATCCAGGAATTCCTCCAGGAATTCAGAAAATACTCAAGAAATTCCTCCAGGAATTGCTCTAGGAATGACTCCAGGAAATCCTCCAAGAAATATTCCAGGAAATCCAGGAATTGATTCCTGAGAACTCGAAGAATTGACCTTGGATATACTTGAGGAATGAAAACTTACAGGAAATACTCCAATAAATCATCCTGGAATTCCTCCAGAAAATAATAATTTAAAGAATAACTTCATAATAGGAATTCCTCAAGGACACCCTTCAGGAATTCCTCAAACAATTCGCTCAGAAAATTCTTTGAAAAATCGTTTACAAATTCCTTCATGAATTCTTCAGGAAAGTACTCCAGGAGTTCCTCCAGAATTTTTTTCTCGAAATTCTTGGGAAAATCCCAGAAGTATTCTTGTAGGAAATCGTGGAGGAATTCCTGAAAAAAATCTTTAAGGAATTCCCGGAGAAATTCGTAGAGAGATTCTCGAAAAAAGTCTTGGAGGTATTCCTGAAGGAATAATGGAAGGGAATTCTGGAAGTGATTGTTGGAGGAATTTTTGGCGGATGTCTTGGAAGAATTCTTGGGAGGATTCTTAAAGGCATTTCTGGAGGATTTTCTGCAAGATTTCCTGGAAGAATTCCTGAAGTTATTTGTAGAGGAATTTATTATGGAATCCCTTGCCAAATTCCTAGAGGGATTCTTGGAGGAATTTCTGACAGAAGTGTTGGAGCCGGTCTTGGAGAAATTCTTACTAGAGTTCTGTCCGAATTCTTGAAAGAGTTTCTAAAAAAAATCCTGAACAAATTCTTGGGGGAATTCTTAGCAGAATTCTTGGAGTAATTCCTGGAGAATTTTTTGGAGAAATTCCTGGAGAATTCTGGTGGAATTCTTGGAAGAAGTCTCGGAGCAGTTCCTGGAGAATTCCCTGAAGGAATTCTCGGAGGAATCCGTGGAGATGTCCCAAGAGTATTTTCTTAAGGAATTTCTAGAGGTTTTCTGAATAGTCTTGGAGGTATTCATAAAATATTTTTTTTTGATGAATTCTCGAAGGAATTTCTTGAAAAAATCCCCGTAGGTATTCCTGATATTATAAAAGGAATTCCTGGATGGATTCCTGGTGGACTTGCTGAATAAATTTGCGGTATAATTTCTGAGGGAATTTCTGGAGGATTTTCTGGTAGAACTCAAAGAGGAATTTATTAAGGAATTCCCGAAGGAGTTCCTGGACGATTTCTGAAGTAATTTCTGAAGTATTTTTTGCTTAATTCCTTAAGATTTTTTACAGAAATTTCTGAGGAAATCCTTAAAGGAATTCTGTTGAATTCATGGAGGAATTTGTGGAAGAATTCTTTTAAAAAAATCTTAAAAAATCCCTGGAGAAATTCCTGGAAGAATTCTTCGAGGAATAACTGAAGAAGTTCCTGGAGGATTTCTTGAAGTTATTTCTGTTGGAATTCTTTGAAGATTTTTTTCATTAATTCCTGGAGGAGTTTCATGAAAGTAATCTCGGATAAATCACTGGGGTAATTTTTGGAAGAATTTCTGGAGGATTTCCTACAGGTTTCTGGAGAATTTTTTTGAGGACTTTCTGGAGAAATTCCTAGAGGGATTCTTGGGAAAATTCCTAGAGGAATTCTTGAAGAAATTTCTGAAAAATTCTTGGAGGAATTCCAAAAGAAATGCTTGCAGAATTTCTTGGCAGTAGTCTTGGAGGAATTCCTAGAGAAATACTTCAAGGAATACCTAGAGGGATTCTTTGAGGAATTCTTGGAAGACATTTGAGAGGGATATCTGGAGCAATTCTTATAGAAATTCCTGGTGGAATTCTTGAAGCAATTCTTGGAGAAATTACTGGAGGGATTCTTGTAGGAATTTCTTGCAGGAGGTCGCGAGCATTCGCTACAATGAAAATATCCTAAGATTTACAGATATTACGACCCATACTTCAAAATACATTGGTTTTATTTGTATGCCAGTGAACACCCAAAAGTGTAGAGTTAGCTGTAAGTTAAAATACACATTAATAAAAACAAAAAAAAAAGTGAGCACCCAAATAGCAACATATAGAGATACTCGTAATATTATGAACTGCAACAGACATAATTGTGAAAGAATTATGCTGATAGAGTGAAAAGAAGCAAGAGTAGAGCCTGTAAATCTTGAAGGTCCTAATTCCAGAATAGTTTGGAAAGCTTGGAATATCCCATGAATATGTACCAAAAGCATTATAGTTGTGCACTGAGGCTCCATCAACAGTATAGTCAACATTCCACGATTTTTTTTACAATTAAGGCATGATACAATATGTAGATATCGTTACCCAAACTTTCAAGTGTATTGGAGACGGAATGTCCAATTACCACAATATCGAGTTGCTCGTAGCATGACGAGGTCCAATGGACATCAACGTGATTAAATTTCTTGACCATACTGAAAACAAATGATTGTAGATGTTGTAGATCTTAAGAAACTGAATTTCAGAGTAGTTTGGATGACCTAGATCACCCAACTCATGTACCATGAATAATCTAGGGGTGCTTTGAGGCTTTTTGAGTAGCGTACACTATGTGCTGTGATCATCCATCGTGTATAAAATTTGGTTTAGAATGTAGACACAATTGTGACACAAACTTCGGAGTACTATAGCTCTGAGATCAAAACTGTTACACCCTTTTGAAATGTTGAGGGTCCATTTTCCTATTTTGATTTCGAAGCAAAGAAAACAGTCCAGATACACCCTAGTCTTCATTCGCCGCAATGACAGCGCGACAATAATCGCAAACACCAAACCGTACAGCCCTGCGTATGCAACACAGCATGCAGTTTCGACGAGGGAGGTTGCAATCGCTGTTGGGTGCCACACCACTCACTTGCTGTCAGTAGTAGCAGGTATGAGAGGAGTCGGAAGAGTACGTGCCATCAGAATCGGTTTTATTGCATTAATGGGGGCTGCTGCTGCTGCCTCTTCGCCATTTGCGCATCTGCCAGAGAAGAGTCACCACAATTGGAGACAAATTTGAATGTTCACCGCCATAACGTGATGATTATGATACCGTTTTAATAACGATAATTTTATTGCAATGAGTTTGTTGTTTCGACTTTTCAATTGGTGGAGAAATGCGCAACGTGGGGGTCGTAAAAAAAGACCTGAGTGCCTGTGTAAGAAGAAAAAAAATGTAAATGGGATTCTGAATTGATTTCACGGTATAATTGCTGTAGGGCAAAACTTGTTGTTGATTTGCTGTAATAAACTCTTGAAGATATCAAATTTCTAACGAATTTATAACTTACTTATTGTTATGTATAGTAACAAGAAATATTCGTATTTTAACAAAATTTTTGGCTCTGGGTGGGGACCAACCTCGTTCACCTCAGACTTCGGTTCTGGTTGTAGGTCTGAAGTTCCAACACCCAGCAAGTCCAGCTAGGAGCGTAACCCTGACCGTTTTCCATCATCGCATCGGTAAGTACCGGGAAAATGCAACTTCCACGAGCAGATGCACAGAAAGTCCAGTTCCGGAATAGGATTGATTTGATTAATTTCCAATAGCTGAGTATTATCCGAGTGATGGTAGTAGTGGTGGGGATGGTACGTACCATCCCATTGATTGAATTGCCTGGCTGTTCAGGAATTAGCATAATTGAATTGAAGATTTGCAGACTGCTGAGCTGATTGAAATCCAGTTCACTTTATCTGAAGGTTATTTTCCTGACTGTGGATGTCCGATCCACGTGGCCTCGTACTGCCGCCGGTGAATAAGCACTGGTAATTTATCGCGATGAGAGAAGAAATCAACTTCCATTTTGTCGAGCATTGTTTTTTTCGTGTGATTCGTGAACCAATTGCATTCCTCAAATTTTCCGTAGTACCGATTAGACTCCTTCAATTTATATATTTCTGAAATCTGCCAAAAACATTTACCCAATAAATACCACCAAAAGCCCCATACTGCTTCATTCACCTTGAACTCTACAATGTTCCTGTGCAATCAATTGATGGAAAGAATGAATGATGGAAGCAACCCTCCCGCATCAGGAGTGCATTTTATAGAGCGAAATTGCCTTGACATGAGAAGGTGGCACAACAACCGGCGATGTAATCAACGAGCGATCGATGCACCGCGCTTGTTTGACTTTACACCCGACTGAACTTAATGAATTTATTAAAAGATCATTCAGCTGATTAAATTGTATGCCTCAATTTGGTGAATGACGACCGGGTTAATTGCCTGGGTGGGGTGGTTTTTCCGGAATCTTGTGAATATAGAGCAATGGTGGTGGATGGCTGCATTTTGTTTGGATAATATGCGATCTGTTATCTATGCTTATAATCAGTGCTATCATGACAAAATCAGAGCTGGTTACTCAAAATTTGCAAATTTCAGCGCACCTCTATACATTAAAAAAATATGCTTGTAGGAATTTCAACAGAAATCACTGAAGGAATTTCTAAAAGATTTCTTGCACATACCTTGGGAAGAATTTCCAAAGCAATCCCTGTAGTATTTGCTAAGAATTTTTTGAACAAATTTCCGAAAAACCACACGGCTGAGTTTTTGAAGAAATCCTTAGCTGAAATACCTAAGGCAATCCCTACAATTCTAAAGTCTCTGGAGATAAAAGTATCCCATCAAAGAATTTTTAAAAGAAATCCCAGCATGAATTACTGCGAGAAACCCTGAAGGGATTTCTGAAGAAATCTCCAGTAGAACTCCTGTACAAATCTTAGTACGTACTTTTGAATTAATCTCTGGAGGAATATCCGAAGAATTCCCGGGAAAATTCTTCTTCCCAGGAGGAATTTCCTTTGAATTTCATGGAGAAATACCGTGATTTCGGGTGAAATTGATCACTTTTCACAGTTTTTCGCTACTAATTTTTGAATAGTTATCGATATGGTCAAACTCAATGCTTTAAAACAAGTACGACCACGGGTTTCGTCAGTCAACGAGGTTGAAACTTTTACTGCAAATCATTTTATTGCAATAAAAATCATTTAAAATAAAAAATCAGAAATTTTAGTTTCGGGGTGAAATTGATCAGCCAGTGAAATGTCTTTGAAAATAAATTTTCCATCTGAATTAACCACCACAGAATGCGAAAAACTATGTAAAACTTATACAAGTTAAGTGAATTCTTAATTATTCAAGTTTAAAGTTTAATAAATCTAAAAAAAACGCCTAAAAGTATGCAATTTTCATACTAAACCAGCTGTTGCTTAAGCAAAAGTACAATTTTTTGCATAAATATCAATATTTATAGAACTTGAGTGTTCAGTATTGTGTTGTTCTGTGCTGAGTATTGTGTTGTTCTTTACAGAGAAGAACATTAATCAAATCAATTAGATGATCGGCATTGAACTACAAAACCCCCACAACAATTGGTGAGATCTTTCCAATATTATGTATTTATAAATAATTCTACTTCAGTATATTTAACTGCATATAAGTTGAAAATTCGCTATTTTCAACATCCTTTCATCTATTGGAAGATGCTTCAGTTCTGGGCTCTTTCTAAGTTGATGAAGGGATTTATAAATGCTTGCAAGGACTTGGCCAGGTGTGTGGAGCTGAGTGAATCTATGACATTGTAGATAGTAGCGACATCAGCAATGTCAATGGAAATATTCAACTTTGCAACTCCATCCAAGATTTGTGCAAGTATTCATGCTATGCTATGCTATGCTATGCTAAATATCAATATTTATAGAACTTTTGATGACGAAATCTGGTTTGGCGAACACTTGGCAGCTATAAACATTCATTGGAATATTTATTCCATGTGCAATACAGCTACAGTAACAGAAGTTTGCAAGTATCTTTAAAATTCGCCAATCTCGCAGTTTCGGGAAATATTTAATTTAATACAGAAATATGTGACTAATTAGCTGTAAAACATGTAAACTAGGCCTGTCCAGCTTTTCAAAAATGTTCTCTGATTCTCAAGTCCACCCCCATATTTTGATTGGCATCCTGAAAGAAGTAACTGGTCAAAATTTCAGCCAAATCCATTGAAATTAAGAGGTGCATCAAATCAATTTTGTGTTTTTCGATTATTTTTGAACTTCAAAAAATCATAACTACACTAAAACTTGTCAAAACTTAATTCTTTTTACAGAAATTGAAAGCTATACTTGTTTGCTACAACTTCTCCGAACAACGTGTGCCTATAAAATTGAAGGAAATATGTGTAATTATCACATTTGTAATCAGAAAAACCTTATAAAGTTGATTTTTTGATAGATTTTGTTCTGGAACACCCTAATATAGGTAATAAGTTGGATTTTTCAAAACGGCATCATTTTCTCCAATGTTTTTTGGTTATTTGCTTCTTTGACACTAATGCTGTAGGAGTTGAGCTAAAATTACTAAAATTCGTGAAAGCCAAATGTGGTCTAAAAACTAGCTTTTCGGGTGCAATCACGCTTTGGCGCGCAAAAAGTGGCATCGCGTCAGCACTGATATGATAGCCAACACCTGTCATCACGCTTGTTTGTTATCACCCGTAGTAGGGGGTAGCCTAGGCAAACTACAAGGAAGCAAAGCTACTACGTTCAGTACAATTTCGCGCCACAACGTGATTGCCTCCGAAAAGCTAGTTTTTAGGCCACATTTGGCTTTCACGAATTTTAATATTTTTTGCTCAACTCCTACAGCATTAGTGTCAAAGAAGCAAATAACCCAAAAACGTTAGAGAATATGATGCCGTTTTAAAATATCAAACTTATTACGTATATTAGGGTATTCCAGAACGAAATCTATCAAAAAATCAACTTTTTAAGGTTTTTCTGATCACAAATGTGATAATTACACATGTTTCCTTCAATTTTATTGGCACACGTTGTTTGGAGAAGTTGTAGCAAACAAGTATAGCTTTCAATTTCTGCCAATAGAATAAAGTTTTGACATGTTTTAGCTAGTTATGATTTTTTGAAGTTCAAAAATAGTCGAAAAACACAAAATTGATTTGATGCACCTCTTAATTTCAATGGATTTGGCTGAAATTTTGACCAGTTGCTTCTTTCAGGATGCCAATCAAAATATGGGGGTGGACTTGAGAATCGGAGAACATTTTTGAAAAGCTGGACAGGCCTAATGTAAACTCATCATTCAATAACCCTTGAGCCTGATGTTGGTCATTCTCTATAAATTGTTTTGAGTCCAAAGCTTTATTTTTGACAAGTAAAAATTGCCCTCGCGTCGATCAATTTCACCCGAAATCACGGTACCTGAATAATTTTCTCGTGAAGCCCTCAATAGGTTTCCTATGAAAATACTGAGGAATTTAAAGGAAAACTGTTGGAAAAATCCATTGATTAAATTCTTGAAGGATTTTCTGGAAGTATTTTTGTAGATAGAAAAGTATCATCTTCGGCAAAGCTCTTCTGCAAGTCAACGCAGCAATCAGCGATTCAACAATTAGTTTATGATTTCGCCACTAGGTTGCGCTAGTTGTCACGTAAAATTTTAAACTTGTTCATCTCGCGATCTAGAGCAGATAGAAGAGGGTCGTTTTCGGCGAAGTTTTTCAGGAAGCCGAGAGCTATCAAAAAAATTCAACAATAAATTTGTGATTTCGTCGCTAGGTGGTGCTAGTTGTTATACTTCATACTCCGCTATCTCGAGATCCGGAGCAGATAAAAATGGTCGTCTTTGGCAAAGTTCTTCAGGAAGTCAGGAACAATCTGGTGATTCAACAATTAGTTGGTGAATTCGCCACTAGGTGGCGCTAGTTGTTAAGTAAAGTTTCAAACTCCGCTATCTTAGATCCACAGTAGATAGAAGAGTGTCATCTTTGGCAAAGTTCTTTAGGACGTCAAAAACAATCTGATAATTCAAAAATAGTTTGTGATTTCGTCGCTGAGTGGCGCTAGTTGTCAAGTAAAGTTTCAAACTTCTCTATCTCGGGATCCAGACTGCCGTGTGCAGCTTAGTTGTCCCATGTTAATAGGGATTCCCATAGAACATGGGACAACTATGCTGCACACGGCAGCAGAGCAGATAGAAAAGTGTCGTCTTCGGCAAAGTTCTTTAGGAAGTCAAGAGCTATCTGATGATTCATCGTCTTGTTAGTGATTTCACCGCTAAGTGGCGCTAGTTGTCAAGTAAAATTTTAAACTTCTCTTATTCGCGAGTCAGAGCAGATAGAAGAGGGTCGTCTTCAGCAAAGTTCTTCAGAAAGTCAAAACATATCTGGTGATTCAACATTTAGATAGTGGTTTCGCCGCTAGGTTGCGCAAGTTGTCAAGTAAAATTTTAAACTTCTAAATATCTTTATCTAGCTTATATGTGTGTTTATCTGGTTTTATTATTATTACTTTATCATTGAAATTGTCAGCCCTTGGCTGGTTCATCTTATATATATTTAACAAAATCTAAATAAAAATTAGGATAACTTGAATAACCGGAAAGCTCCAGTGTTAAACAGAAATTTTCCACAGATACCATCTACGTTGCTTGAATCCAGAGATAAAACTAGTGTCAACAAATGGTGAAATCACAAGCTACTTACTAAATAATTAGGTTACTTTTGACCAGGGATGGGAAATTAATAATAACTAATCAGCGTTATGGACTGGTGAAACGTACGATCAGAAATGTTTAACAGAAAGTGGTGTAAATAGAAAATGTCATGACAATTTTTTCGTGAAATTTCGAGACATTTTCCTTTGTTCTTGACGTCCTGAAGAAGGCTACCGGAGACAGCATTCTTCTATCTGCTCTGGATGGCCCTTTAGCTAGAGAAGTTTAAGGACAGACTTGTTAGAATCCCAAAATGGCCGCCACAATGGCCGACTTTGGCACCTACTCACGATTTCGAGGGCACAAATCTCTTCGTAAACAAAACCAGCGCACCTGATCTTCTTATTTTAAGCTTATTACAAGTGAGCAAGAACAGAATAATAAAATGCACTATTGTGTGAAGCTTGCTTCTTAAGATTTGTGCGTTTGAAGTTCTGATGCACTTTTGAAGCGGGATTTCAAGACGTTTGTCCTTAAAACTTTATTTGCTAACTAGCGCCACCCAGCGACGGATTCACCAATTGATGACTCATCAACTTTCTGAAGAACTGCCAAAAACGACACTCTTTTAGCTGCTCTAGATCTCTAGCTAGAGAGGTTTAAAACTTAACTTGCTAACAAGCGCCACCTAGCGGCGCAATCAGCAATTAATTGTTGAACACCAGATTGCTCTTGCTTTTCTGGGGAAATTTGCCGAGAACAACACTCTTTTATCTTTTACCGTGTGCATCATAGTTGTCCTATAGAACATGGGACAACAATGCAGCCCACGGCAGTACTAGCGCCACCTAGTGACAAAACCATCAACTAATTGTTAAAAGTCGACGGCGAGAAAGAAAACGAGACAGACATCGTTACCCGTTCCACATTGTATGACTATTTTCTGCAGCGATTCGTCATGAAGGGTATGCGTTTTGAAAAAATAAATAAATCATCCTTTGTTTTGTTTCGCTCTTCGCTCAAGTGCGCACAGCACAGACAAACAATAGACGTAACTATTAGAGGAAATTCATCAAAAACCTTTGCCCAGTGTTTTTCATGCGCACACTGCCACCTGTTCGTAGAAACGTGTGAGACATTGTCGGCCATGATGGATTATGATTTGACGTTTGTCTAACACTACTACACAAATTGCCTGTAATTTTCGTTCGCATCATTCAGCAACGTGTACACTGGCAAAGGTCAAAGCCATCGAACACTAGCGCCATGTGCCAAGCCATTTTTGAGCGTGTTACGTCTGTGTGTCTGTGGACGAAGCCTATGATGTTGCACAGTAATACACAAACATAAATTCCAATATACAGAAAATAAGCATCTGGGATCAAACAACGGACCTCTTCGTTGTCAATCCTTCTAAAGATCGAGGCCGAGGGTGCCTTTGAAAACGTGTCTTTCGATTAGAGATGGGCAAAACAGTTTTTTCAAGCAGTGCTGCGAAGTGTCAGTATCAACCAACATTTAAAGCTGAAATTGAGAATGGTAATCACTCATTTTTCCATTTACTATCGGAATATCATTTGAATAGCCTCTGATTATTCAATTGACATCAGCTCCAGCCTCAGTCAAGGCCAGGCATGGGAATGAGACTTTTTTCTCTTTACCGTTCATTGATTCTGGCAGTAAAATAAAAACAAAACAACGGCAGCACCAATACCATCAGACGCCGCGCCGACGGCAGTCGAGCAGACGCTTGACGGTTTTCGCTTCCCCACGAAAATTTTTATGAGCAGTCATGCTGAGGCGGGTGATTGCGAAAAATGTCAAATATTTTCAACTGCTAATAACTCACTTGTTTTAATAAATAACTTAATTCGATTTGCACAAATAGCTAGAGCACACTCCTAGCCTTGTGGTGCATGTAAAGAAGTTTGTCTAGAAGCGGTTTGAAACGCAGAAAAATGCGAAAATGGGAAAGACAGAAATTTCTGTCGTCGTTGTGCTCGAGTACTGGCGCTCTCGCACTTGGAAACCGTTTCGAGGAAGAAGGCTGCAGGAAAAAAAATGTTATGACATTTATTTTTCGAACAGTTTGAGTTTGGCTGGGCCTGTGATGTTCGTGTGGAAAAATGTCAAATGTACAGCCGGTAACCGTTTTTTCCAGTACATTTCTCATCCCTGGTCAAGGCACATATCGTTCGAATATTACTGTAGCTATTAGTATATAAACACTTGTAACGGTCTACGAATTGAATGACGACAATAAATAAAAATTCAATAAAGCTCCAGCTAGGAAGCAAAATGTGTGGTTTAAAGCTTTTACCATCATTGATGACGTCAAACCCGACATCTACCTATCATTCACCTATTTTTATTTTGGCCACCAAACCCAACATAGAGCCAATACTTGTTCGATGTTGGTCCAACAGTGGCCCAACATTCGATAAAAATTGACCCGACTTTGACCCGACATTCGATATTTTTTTCAGTCTGGCGGAATTTTGCAGGGTTTTCGTTTTACGTGCCCAGCTACAAATTCGAGTGTCAATGTATTCAATTGACAAGGATTCGCTTCTCATTTTATAGGTGCTCTGATTGAATGAAATTGTTTTGAACATGAATAGAAGGAAAATTGACTGAAAAGATTTGTTGGTTAGTGTTCAAATGAATGAATGAGAATCAATTAAATAGTTTCTTAGAAAGAGCTAGTTCTTTTGAACCGCTCTTCCGTTCAGTAGTTTTCATGGTTGTTTTGTGAACCGAAGCTCGACGTTTTTACGTTGCCGTGTTATTACCAGACCACGTTATCAAGCAAATCCGTCTCTTTTCAAATATGTACGTTTTCTGATACTGTGAATTGACGCCATTGTCCCATTTAACAACTGCCGTTTTTCGACCGGCAGCATGTCATCGAAGTACTATTTTGCGATAGATCATTTTAACAACATTTGTTTCCTTAGAACCCAATCTACGTTTATTGAAAAAGCTGAATGAACAGTTCTGCGAGACATTCAGTTTTCTCGTTTTTGAGAGAACGGAGAACTATCGTTCTTTTTAAATGAACGACAATTCAGTCATTCTCTCATTAGAACTAGTTCTTCGGAACCGTTCGCGGACGGTTCGCCCATCTCTACTTTCGCTGCCATATTGGAAGCCGCGTGGGGTCATGCACGCAACTAAAAAACCTTAGGAAGTTCATAAGATTTTTAACTATTTTAATGCCATGAGGTAAATCTTATGAAAATGAATGCCATAAGGATAACTTATGAGAACTAGTTTTCCCTGAAACAGAGACGAACCAGTCAAGGGCTGAAAGCCTCTTAAATAAAGTCAAATCAATCAACTCGTTTTCATAAAGTATTCTTATGGCATCCATAAGAGTGAGTTATGGAAAAAAATCATTGGGTATTTTGATGAATTTCGTTAGTTTTTTTCGCTGAGTGTGGTATATCTCCAATGATTTCCAATTGGATTCACCATATTCTCAAAAACCGGCATCTCTGCTCGACATTGCGTCAAGCAGCAATTAGGAAATTGAGTGTTTGTGGGTGCCTCCAAGGGGGAGTCTAGTCCACGTAGATGACATCCCTATTCCCACCCAATAGGGTTATTTGCAGCCAACATCAATTGTGTTCCCCCATTGACAATGCATTTGGGTGGGTTCCCTAAGCATTTGTACAAGATGCGGGAATCGAAATTGTGACGTCATCGCATCCTGGTTGTCTAGTCACTACTTTTTTTTAAGAATTTCTGAGCAGGTACGTCATTTAGGCAACTTAATAACACGTACGGTTTTGCCAACGACTACCAACGACTGTTAATAGGAAGCAATCAGTGAAGTACTAGATTGAAAGTAGTGAGCTGGATTTTTGTATGGTGAGATGATCAATTCTCCATTTCTGCAATAAAACGGTGCAAACAGCGTGGGTTATACGATTTCTTGCCTAATTTGATGATGTTTGAGCAAAAGTTTGAGTAACTGTGTTGTTCAAGTTGCAAGAAATAAATAATACAACAACACAGCTACCCAAACTTTTGCTCAAACATCATCAAATTAGGCAAGAAATCGTATAACCCACGGTGTTTGCATCGTTTTATTGCAGAAATGGAGAATTGATCATCTCACCATACAAAAATCCAGCTCACTACTTTCAATCTAGTACTTCACTGATTGCTTCCTATTGGTAATGTGCATCAGCACGCTTTTCGACCTAATGCAAAGCGCTCTTTAGGTAGTTCAGGGTTGGCGCCGCCAATATGTCCTCTCGGTCACTACGCTTTTCTTCAGCAGCTGTTTAACCTGTTCTTGTTTTTTATTTATCCTTCTAACGATACTTTTTCCCCATGCACAACATTGTGGCGAAAACACGATAAACAAGAACAAATTGCACTGGGACCGATCGGCATTCGTTCGATCTGTAGGGACGTTTACTGCACCGATGCAAAGCGTCTACCAGGTAGTAGCCGAATAGCTGTGCTGCACGAACAATGGAATAAAAAGTGTTTCGAACAATCCGGATGGTGAAAACACGACAAACTCTGCCAGCTTCACTCTACTCACGCACCTTGAACAAACGACAACTAGCAGCGTTGACGGGTGGCACGTCCGTCGACATCGTCAACTTCGTTGTTCTTTGGAAAGTAGGTATCAGGTAGCAACGCTTTTCCTCGTCAATCTTGGATCCCTGGGGAATGCAGTAGAAGCCGCCACCCAGTAGGGGTAATAGTGGGGGTGGTTAGTTTTTATCGTGTCTACCATTCTAGTTTGACTATGAAACTGCCATGAAGTTTACGTCTCGTCAGTCGTTTTTGAATCGTGTATCGACTGAAGCATTATAAAAGATTCCGCATTGAACATTGTAGATGCACAGCATCAATTCTCGAAGGGGTATGTGTTGCTATATTAAAGAGTGGGGATTTGATTTGATTTATTTCGATAGTAGATATTTGTCTTTTATTTTAAACAATCAGAACACTCATTTTAGGTCAATAAAGTTAAAAATGGTGAATATTTTAACTGGCTTTCTCAGTCTGGGGAAATTCAAAACGACTAGTTTTGTATTGCCCGACGTTTCGGCCTTGTTTATCTGGCCTTTTTCAAGGGTAAAACTGGGTAAATAGTAAGGATAACAGTTATGCAACGAGTTGCAAAAAGATTATTTTTCAGCACGAACTACATTTATCAAACGAGGCAAAATACCTGTCACATTATCTGATATAAAATTGACACATTATAGCCGAAAGTATCCATAAAAGGACCCTCTGCTCAAAGAGTGCCACCTAATGAAAATATTTAAGCAATTTTCTCGAACTTGTTCGCTTCGATTTTGTCGGTCACGTCGACTAATAAAATGACTAATAACGCTGTCGCTTTACAAATTTTCAACTCAGCTCCACAGTCAGTAAAATTCAGTTTCAGTCTCAAATCATTCTTGCTTGTCGGAAATTGGAACAATTTGTGTGACACAAACACAAACACACAGCTATCGTTCAGGTTAACCTTCAAATTGTGATATGACGGCACGGTGGCAACAGTCGGTAGGTCGGTCGATCGATGTATTTACCGTCGTGCATAACCGTCGAAATTATTGACCCGTTCGATCAGTGACCGGAAATTAATTCGTGCCAAAGTAGCCTTAATTGGTTTCTGGTGTTGTAGGTGCAAGCCTCTTGGACCAGTTCCACAGGCCAAGCCCAGCACCAAACTGCCATGCCAGCGAGTGCTAGAGGTGCTAGATGGGATAATTACATTCACGATTGAAATTACAGTTACCCATTGACCCAGGCGGCGAGGGTAGACAGTCTAACGGAATCGTTTGTAAAGCCGGGTTTTGTACTGTGCTTATGATTAAGTGTGACAAGATAAAAAAATGGATGTATTGAAAATTGTCAATTTTGAAATCCATTTATGAGCAAAGTGATATTACTAAGAACCAGACATTAACTGTTTTCAGTTGCTCAGGTACTTGTTTTAGCTGTTTCAATATGTGTTTTTAATTTGTGTGTTTAGCCGGCTTTTCGGGCCCGTATGAAGTTGATCGCCAATATAAACATCTTTTCCCGATAAGCCTAGATAGCTGTGTGGTGTCGGTAGCGGTTAGATCAACTAGCTAAGAATAGCACTACGGACCGCCTGTTCCAGTGACAAATGTCCACTAATCGGGCGACCCCTAATTCAAGGTGTTATGCGGCTTTATGCTTACCGAGTCTAGGAATGAATGGTAAGGTGTGGTTTATAAAAACTAAACGCAAACGGAGCCTGTGAAGTACTAGGCGCCCTCCACAGTATGTTGTCCTTACTGCGCTATCCGGAGCTATAACGCAGTGGACCTTGTGTTTCTCCGAGATAATCAGCTGCCGTTGATTAGTTTCAATTTTCACCTATATGGTTTCGCATTATGCGATTTACACGTTATATTCTGTGCATCCTCGTCTTTGGCGCATTCAAATCGATACCGAACTGGTTTTATTGTTGCTGTTCTTTTTTGTGCTGTGACTGTTAAGAGTTTAATCTTGCCTAGTTTGGGTAGTGGCTACGGTTAGGATAGCTCAGATCAGTCTCCAGCATGAAAGAACAGCAACGATCATTCTTTGCAGACTTATGCAAAATAGTATAGCCTATGGGGCATTAGTCCAAGATCCTTACTTTCGTAAGAGGAATTTCTATCCAGGAAACCTTGTAAATCCCGACTCCCAACACGGTGTTCGCTACTTTCAGTAAAACTGAAATGGCAAACTCGCGTGTTATGCCTTGAGCATGTGTGCTCAACAATGCAATTGTTGTTACACTCGTCTCTGAATTAATCACCAGAGATGTATGTGCTATCACAAATCATGTATCCGTTGAAAACCTCAACAGGAAATACGTCTATTGTTCGGTTTTTACCGCATGATGAACCATCCCCTACGGATGATTTCAAGCAAGTCATCGCATACTGCACTTCAAAAGACCTTCCGCTAATTGTTGGCAGTGATGCTAATGCTCACCATATCATCTGGGGCAGTTAAGACACAAACTTGAGAGACTCCAGTTTGATGGAATACTTAAGTAGTACAGATCTTGGATTACTTAACATAGGCAGGTTGGGCTCTACTCGATGCTATGGCGGGATTAAACGTTGAGGTTGCGAATGTCGGCAGTACAAGCACATATAGCAGGAACGGTGCGGAGTCCATCATTGATGTGACCTTCTGGATCCCGGGTCTTAACCCTAGCTCAGACTGGAGAGTTGACAACGGGTACACGAATAGTGATCACCTGGCGATTCGATACAGTATCGAACAGGGCGGTAGACGGCAGCAGTCGAGGATAACCGAAACTCATCGAGGATGGCTAACCTCGAGTTTCGATGAGCCGACATTTGCGAAGCGACTGCTCATGGAGCAGAACACCGGCTACATGTCTATCCAGGTAACAATTTGATGTTGTTCATGTTAAGCGCTTCTCTAACTTATGCTAATCATTTTATTAATTAACTAGCAGTCCCGGCAAACGTCGTCCTGCCTGCCTACTCTCTTTTTTGACATTCGGTTCCATGAAGAAATGCCCCTCAAAATGGAATTTCAGATTTCTCGTTTTTCTTGCCTTCCCGGTCACTTTTTATAATTATTTTTTCGTACGAACACGTCGGAGGCCTGGCGGGATGCAACAGTGAAAGAATCATGTCGATCTGTTGACCCGTTCCCGAGCCTATTCCTGACATACAAACATCATTCCATTTTTTTTATATAGATTTAATTTGAACAAAAGCTGAGCGAAACAACTGTAAACATTTGTTCAGCTCTTATACACTCAATTTTGGTGATTTTATCCAGCCATAAGTTGATTTGAGCTCTCCATGAAGCTGGATTAAGGTTGAAGAAGCGCTCATATCCGAGCGAAGAACGCTTTTCAGCCTTTATTCAGCAAATGGGAATGATTTATGATTCTATTTATAGAACAGACAAGGATCCCAAGCAACACACATGATATATATAAGTTTCGACAGCGCATGTTTTGGTTGTATAGAAGTTTATTTTACGTAATTTTAACACAATGTTAGAATTACGTAAAATAAACTTCTATACAACCAAAACTTGCGCTGTCGTAACTCTATTATAACATGTGTGTTGCTTGGGATTAGTCGAAGCTTTAGAGTCGCTTATTCATCTTTAGTTCAGCAATTCATCATCATTTATGTAGCACTACCAAATAAAAAAAATCAGAATTAGTCCCACAGAATTAAAGCCAGAATTGCCAGGACTCTTGGTCTAGATGTAGAATAGTAGTTCATAGTTGCTGAAATTTAAAAATATAAATGATGATTATATTTGAGAATCGAACTTCGTTGCACTGATTCATAATCACTTACCTTAGCATCTCCTCTACCTGAAATGGTACGAGCTTAGTGATTTGTGAAAGAACAAGCTATACCTCTCTCTCTCTCTTCTTGACGTAACGTCCTCTTTGGGACAAAGCCTGCTTCTCAGCTTAGTGTTCTATGAGCACTTCCACAGTTATTAACTGAGAGCTTCCTCTGCCAATGACCATTTTGCATGCGTATATCGTGTGGCAGACACGAAGATACTCTATGCCCAAGGAAGTCAAGGAAATTTCCTTTACGAAAAGATCCTGAACCGACCGGGAATCGAACCCGTCACCCTCAGCATGGTCATGCTGAATACCCGTGCGTTTACCGCCTCGGCTATATGGGCCCATGTTAGAATCTGATACTTAATGCTATTTGTAAGGCAACTATTCAAAAAATGCTTTATTTACTTGAAAAACGACTGATCAATTTCAACCCGGAGATCAAATTGACCGCGGTTTACGGTAGTACAGATCTTGGATCCTGCTAGAAAGGAAGTGTTACACGAAAAAAAATCCATTCCCAAGACCATGAATATGACTCATAGTTTCCCGATATTTTTATGATTTTATGTTATAAATATACACCATGATTAAATTTTATGATCTTATGATTGATTTCACCATAACGCTATGCACCCGTTATTGTTTTGGCTTTCGAAGACCAAAAATGGAAAATATAATCATGAAGCTATGATTAAATAAGCTGGGATCATGAGTAGCATTCATGAAGCCAAGCATAATTTTAATAAACCTGGATGTAGATCCTGATGCTTTACCACCAGATTCATAAAATTATGGTTTGGTGTGGTAGAACCATGCATAGAATTCATAGAATCAAAAAATACTTTTATGATTCCGTCGTCGTCGGACCTATATGCTTCTCAGTCAAATTCATAAAATCATGGTTGAGTGAGATGGAACCATACATAAAATTGATGGAATTAAGAATTACTTTTATGATTACGTCGTCGTCGGTCCCAAATGCTTTAAATTAGATTAATAAAACGATGCAAGCTAAAATCATAAGAAAATAAAATACGTGATATCAGAGCCCATTTCTATGATTTTGGGACCTATCCATCATCCTTTTTTTCTATGAGCAAGCAGCACTTTTTAGTTGGCCTCTTGTTAGTGAAGATATGTAATGTTCAAATATAAAAGAGAACAACAATGATCGAACTCACCGGATAATGATATTTAGCTGGTTTACTATTTTTGTCTTTGGCTACTGTTACGGTAGCTCGCACCGATCCCATATGACTACCACGACATTGGGGCGCCCCTCGGAGAAACGTCATAGTGACAACTGAAGTTGTCACTGTTAACTGATAGCAGTAGATGTCAAAGAATGAGAAGAGGAAAAAGGATGTGATGCTCGATAGTGTATGAAGTGAACTGCATTTGTTATTTCATTAAAAAGCTTTATTTTCTTATTTTCAATAGCTAAAAATAGTAAGTGAGCCTAGAATTATATGAATTCGATAAAACTAATCCTAACTACCTTTGATTAGGTGGCAATCAGCCTACGAAAAGTGGATTTTCTCTCGTCAGTGAGCATAGGTTGTAGAGTTGAGGTTATAAAAACGTGAGTTGCCTGAATTTAATGAAAATGAATTTGTAATCTTGATGAAAAATAATTATACTTTATAGCGTTCTACATCTGTTCTGTTGCTCATATAAGCTTGTTGGGTTCATTGAGTGGGTGAAAAAGAGACCGATGTAAGTAAATGTACTCCTCATAGACCTTTAAGTATATGTATTAATAAAACCATGTAGCTTTTAGCTCTCACACACGTTACACACAAACGAAGGTGTTTGCTCAGGAGACTTCTCGAAACCCCACCACCCAACAATTCTAAAAGATCGTACGAGATGTCGAGAAGTACGAAAGGCTCACGGAAAGTGAAAAACCACTGCCAGGCTTGTGGAGCAGCGGATACCGACCGGATGGTTAGTTGCTGCCACTGCGGTTCTTGGTGGCATTTCGAGTGCGTGGGCGTCAACGACAGCATTGCCGAGCTCGACAGAGTGTTTAACTGTCCGAAATGCCAGAAACCCTCCACTCAAGTACCGGTGGACAAAGCACCAAGCAGGAAAGCGGGAAGTGTAAGTTCTGCGTGCTCCAGCAGGGCGTCCAGGGCGCGCTTAGAACTGGAGAAACTCGAAGCACAGAAAGCTCTCGCAGTGAAGCGCCTGGAGCTACAGCGACGAGAGCAAGATCGGAAGCATAAGGAGGCGGAGTTGCTATTTCAGCAAAAGAAGGCGGAAGACGAGGCAGCCCTCGAGCAACTGCAGCTGCAGCTAGAGGAGACCGTGATGAACGAGTCATTCCGGCTGCGGGATATAATCGCCCAGGAGGGTGGTGATGACGAGGATATAAGGAGCGTTGGATCGGTGGAAAGTACATCCAGCAAGGTTCGGCGATGGAGAGCGTTGAATTCGACGATGGCAGCCTCGACGGAGCAGGCTCCGACTGTCCCTACGATCAGCGAAACGACGACAACGACCACAACAACACCAGCTAGGCAGGACGGCGAGCAGCAACCAACTAGCAAACAGGGAGTTCTTGAAGTGGCGTTGGCAGGTATTTCATTAGGGCAGTCAGCAATGGAGCCAACGTTAGGAGGTTTGATAGGTCGAACAGAAAGCACTATTCTATCGACAACTAGTAGGAACTGTACGAATATTTGCCAAATTCCCCCTGCTCCCTTAGGGCCTAGTGTAAGCAGTCTCAGGACCACCCTAGAGCATTCGAATCCTAGCACTCCTAATTTTCCCACTGTCTCGAACGTTGGTGCATCCTTGCCTTTCAATCGGTCCTTGATGGGTATTCAGTCACGCGGTGTACATTCCGATAATCCGTGTGGCCAAGTTTCCGCGCAGTTCATTCGAACAAACGAAGTGAATCGAAGTAGTGTTGATCGAAATAGTGGTGTGGTGACTGTAGCTGATCTACTCGGAGGTTTGCATCCCAGGCAACCAATACCTGCTGAATTCGAGCCAGGACAACCGGCTCTACAACAACCGCCAGCGAGAGATCCAGAATTGCAGCGTAGAGATCCAGAACAACGGTCACAGCATGGACAACCACATCCACAGGTGCTACCGGTGTACTACGGACCAACACCCCAGCAGTTAGCGGCGAGACACGTTATGACCAAGGAGTTGCCGACCTTTTCCGGAAATCCGGAGGATTGGCCACTGTTTATTAGTGCATACGCAAACTCTACTCAGGCGTGTGGGTTTTCCGACTCGGAAAACCTAGCAAGACTGCAGCGGTGCCTTAAAGGACATGCCTTGGAATCAGTCCGGAGTCGACTGCTTTTACCGGCGAGTGTCCCACACGTACTTGCTACATTGGAGACGTTGTATGGCCGACCGGAGCTGTTGATACATGCGTTACTGCAAAAGATCAGAGGAGTTCCAGCGCCGAAGCAGGACCGACTAGATACGCTGATTGGATTCGGTATGGCAGTGCAAAATCTTAGCGACCATTTAGAAGCCGGAAGACACGAAGCGCATCTCAACAACCCGATGCTATTGTTCGAGTTGGTAGAGAAGCTTCCGGCGCACATGAAGCTGGACTGGTCGCTGTACAAGCAAAGATGTGGAGAAGTGAATATCCGTTCTTTCGCTCAGTACATGGAGACGTTAGTACGCGCAGCAACCGACGTCACACTGCAGTACGATCCAAAACAGCAACCCCGACTGTTGAAAGAGAAGATCGGCAAGGATAAGAATTTCTGCGGAACTCACTCGACGGAAGATTCGGCCCCGGTCACACCGAAAGTAGCGACAGAATATTCGAAGCGCGGATCCAGCCCAGCTTGTCTAATCTGTCAGAATCCGGAACATCGTGTCAGGGACTGCTCGGAATTTCGCAAAAAGACTGTGGACGAGCGTTGGAAAACGATACAGCAGCTTAACTTGTGTCGACTTTGTCTCGGAGCCCACGGCAGAAGACCATGCAAAATCCGTAAGCAATGCGATACTGAAGGCTGCCAGCGGCGACATCATCCATTGCTTCATTCCAAGCAAGACTTCAGTGATATCAAGCGATGCACAGATGGCAGCAAGCAAGGTAATCGTGACGGACGGCCAACAGGAAATAACGTGCAGGTGGAGAACAAACAAGATCAGCATGATCCGAAGCCAAGCAGTTCCAAAGTCGCTACCAATCACCATTTTGCCGGTAAGACGACACTATTTCGGATTATTCCGGTGACCTTACATGGTAATAATCGTTCCGTGTCCGTTTACGCGTTTTTGGATGACGGGTCAGAGAAAACACTTGTTGACGAAGAAGTGGTGAAGCAGCTCGGTGTTGTCGGAGAAACGCAACCATTGTGTCTTCAGTGGACGGCAAACGTGAAAAGGACGGAAGCGAACTCGCAGCGGGTAACTTTGGAGATCGCTGGACATTCAAGCTTATCCAGACATTCTCTGACGGATGTGCGCACAGTGAGTAAGCTGGACTTGCCAAAACAGTCGTTGCGGTATGCTGAAATCTCGGAAGCATTCCCATACCTTAAAGGCCTTCCGATAGCAGATTATAATAACGCACAGCCACAGATTTTGATTGGAAACGACAATGCCCACGTTACATCAACGCTCAAGCTACGTGATGGTCAGCCCGGAGAGCCGATCGCAGCGAAATCGCGACTTGGGTGGACGGTTTACGGGTCTAGTCAAGAGAAGTCCGTGGACCAAGCCCACAGCTTCCACATCTGCGAGTGCCAGGAGGATGATCAAACGCTGCATGAGCTGGTTGAGCAGTTCTTCTCAGTAGAAAGCCTGGGAGTAATGCAAATACAGCCAACAGAGTCCGAGGAGGTTCAACGATCTCATCGAATACTGAAGGAAACCACGAGGCGTATCGGTCAGCGATTCGAAACAGGGCTCCTTTGGAAGTACGATCGCTTCGAATTTCCGGACAGCTACGGCATGGCAGTTCGACGGTTGCAGTGTTTAGAGAGGCGTATGCGGAACGATCCCATCATTGGAGAGAGCGTGACAAGACAGATATCCGAGTATCAAACAAAGGGATATATCCACAAGGCTACTCGGGAAGAACTCGATGAGGCGGATCCACGGCGTACGTGGTATTTGCCGTTAGGGGTTGTCATCAATCCGAAGAAACCGTCAAAAATTCGAATCTTCTGCGATGCGGCGGCGAAAGTGGATGGAGTATCCCTCAATACGATGCTACTGAAAGGACCAGATCTTCTGAGGACGTTGCTGGACGTTATTTTCGGTTTCCGGGAGAAGCGCATAGCTCTGTGTGCAGATCTTAAGGAAATGTTCCACCAGATACGGATTCGTCATGATGATCGACATGCACAACGTTTACTGTGGCGAGAGGACCCCACTCAGGAACCAGAAGTGTATTTGATGGATGTGGCCACGTTTGGAGCAACGTGTTCGCCATGTTCGGCACAATACGTTAAAAATGTAAACGCCGAACAATATTCAGAAGCATATCCGGCCGCAGCAAACGCTATAATTCGGAAGCATTATGTGGATGATTATTTGGACAGCGCTGACGACGTTGAACAAGCTGTGAAATTGGCGCTAGAGGTCAAGTACGTCCATTCCCAAGGTGGGTTTCATTTACGGAACTGGCTGTCGAACTCCAAAGAGGTGCTAGCACGAGTCGGAGAAAGCGGTCCAGCAACGGAGAAGTGTCTCCAGCTAGATAAAAACGGCTCAACGGAACGCGTACTTGGGATGTACTGGAGGCCTGATGAAGATGTCTTCACATTTTCGTCTACCTTGGCAACGGAAGCAAAGCACCCGACCAAACGACAAGCCTTGCGAGTAGTTATGAGCCCGTTCGATCCAGCGGGGCTATTATGCTTCTTTCTGATTCATGGCAAGATACTGATTCAGGACCTGTGGCGAGCGAAGACTGATTGGGATCAACTGATCCCGGAGAAATTACTCGAAAAATGGGAACGGTGGACTGATTTGTTCCGCTATCTGGACCAGATTAAAATACCGCGCAGCTATTTCCCGCAGCATTCGGCGAAGGATATCGTATCGTTGCAGTTGCATGTCTACGTGGATGCCAGCGAAGAGGCGTACGCTTGCGTGGGGTATTTGCGTGCGGTGTTTCCTGACGAGATAAAGGTAGCTCTGGTAGGAGCAAAATCGAAGGTAGCTCCGTTAAAAGCGCACTCGATTCCTCGTCTAGAGTTAATGGCTGCAGTCATCGGTGTACGTTTGGCAAAATCCATACTCAATGGCCACTCGCTGGTGATTGAGAAAGTTTCCTACTGGAGTGATTCGAAGACAGTGTTGGCCTGGATTAACTCGGACCACCGCAACTATCGACAGTTCGTCGCTTGCAGAGTGGGCGAGATTCTATCCAAGTCAACACCTGAGGATTGGCGATGGGTACCTACGAAGAAAAATGTGGCAGATGAAGCGACCAAGTGGGGGAAGGGTCCCCGACTGTCTTCGGATAGCCGTTGGTTTCGTGGTGAAGAAGACCTTTATCTACCAGAGGAACTGTGGACAACGAGCGCAAATCCAGCAACTGAACCTACCGACGAAGAACTGAAATCTTGTCTGATACACCGTGAAGTGAAAACGCCCCAATTTGTGGAATGGGAGCGATATTCAAGCTGGACGCGTTTGCACCGAACGGTAGGACACGTTCACCGGTACTTGCGAAATTTGCAGCAGACAACGAACAAAGAACAACTACAGGACGGACCGCTTACGCAGGAGGAGCTATTGAAGGCCGAAGCAACAATTTTCCGTTGGATCCAGATCGAAGAGTATCCTGATGAAGTCGCGACTCTGTGCAGCATCGAAGGCAAGAAGCGCAATCAACAAGTAAACCTGGAGAAATCCAGCACGATTCGCAAGTTATCACCGTTCATGGATGAAGCTGGAGTAATTCGTTCAGATAGCCGGATCGTCGCCGCAGCATTTGCATCATACGACACGAGGTGCCCTATAGTCTTGCCCAAGGATCATCGAGTGACGCGGCTGCTAGTTACATGGTTTCACGAAAAATATCTTCACGCGAACAACGAAACCGTTGTTAACGAGATGAGGCAACGTTTCCATATCTCTCAACTGCGGTCGCTCGTGCGCAAAGTGTCTAATGAGTGTAGGACCTGTAAGATGCAGAAGTCAACTCCAGCGATACCCCGAATGGCACCACTCCCTGCAGCCAGGTTGCAGCCATACGTACGTCCCTTTTCATACGTGGGCATCGACTACTTTGGTCCCATTGCCGTAAAAGTAAACCGTAGTTCTGCCAAACGGTGGGTCGCGCTGTTTACCTGTATGACCACCAGGGCAGTGCATCTCGAGGTCGTTCACGCACTTTCTGCAGAATCATGTAAGATGGCGATCCGGCGTTTTATCGCACGTCGAGGAGCACCGGTTGAAATCCGAAGCGATAGGGGTACGAATTTTGTGGGCTCGAGCAACGAGCTAAGGCTGGAGATGAACCGAATTGATCGCCAGTTAGCAGAAACCTTCACTAACACCAACACGAATTGGGTGTTCAACCCGCCAGGAGCACCCCATATGGGTGGGGCTTGGGAGCGGCTTGTACGGTCCGTAAAAACTGCGCTAGCTGCGATGGATTGTGCCCGGACACCAAACGACGAAACTCTAGCTACCGTATTGTTGGAAGCAGAGGGTGTGGTGAACTCGAGGCCCCTAACTTATATTCCCTTGGAGACGGCACAGCAGGAAGCTTTAACGCCGAATCACTTTTTGTTGCTGAGCTCGAATGGTGTGACGCAGACTCCAAAGACATTAGCAGACCCGAAGCAAGTAAGCCGGAATGACTGGAATCTCTGTCGAACAATGGTAGATCAGTTCTGGCGTCGCTGGGTACGAGAATATCTCCCGACAATCGCACGCCGGACGAAATGGTTCGACGAGGTGAAGCCAATTCAGGTTGGAGACTTGGTTATAACAGTCGAGGAGAAGGTACGAAATGGGTGGAGTCGTGGACGGGTAGCCGAGGTCATCGTAGGGCGTGATGGACGAATCCGCGATGTGGTAGTGCAGACTGTGCATGGAATAGTTCATCGACCAGTGTCAAAGCTCGCGCGTTTGGATGTAGCAGAGAGTAAAACTGGACCGGAGATGCCTGACCAGCCTTACGGGTCGGGGAACTGTTACGGTAGCTCGCACCGATCCCATATGACTACCACGACATTGGGGCGCCCCTCGGAGAAACGTCATAGTGACAACTGAAGTTGTCACTGTTAACTGATAGCAGTAGATGTCAAAGAATGAGAAGAGGAAAAAGGATGTGATGCTCGATAGTGTATGAAGTGAACTGCATTTGTTATTTCATTAAAAAGCTTTATTTTCTTATTTTCAATAGCTAAAAATAGTAAGTGAGCCTAGAATTATATGAATTCGATAAAACTAATCCTAACTACCTTTGATTAGGTGGCAATCAGCCTACGAAAAGTGGATTTTCTCTCGTCAGTGAGCATAGGTTGTAGAGTTGAGGTTATAAAAACGTGAGTTGCCTGAATTTAATGAAAATGAATTTGTAATCTTGATGAAAAATAATTATACTTTATAGCGTTCTACATCTGTTCTGTTGCTCATATAAGCTTGTTGGGTTCATTGAGTGGGTGAAAAAGAGACCGATGTAAGTAAATGTACTCCTCATAGACCTTTAAGTATATGTATTAATAAAACCATGTAGCTTTTAGCTCTCACACACGTTACACACAAACGAAGGTGTTTGCTCAGGAGACTTCTCGAAACCCCACCACCCAACAGCTACTACATCCAACAGGCTAAGGATGCCCTCCAAACCCCATCAATTGTTCACTAGTTCACACCTTGCTGAGTCTCCAAAGTCGTCGAACGATGGATAAACCGGAAAAATAGAGAGAATTACCGAAAATTAACGCGCGATTCTCACTTTGCTTCACCCTCCGTACATAAACTTGGAACTACGACGGATGGCACAACGAAAACGCGAACTGGGCACTGTTTACTTTTTAGTCAATCAACTCCCAACAAACTGCCGAATCTTACGGGCAAACTGTTTCGATGTTCCATTTCCTCATATATGCACATTTATTACTCTAACCAAATAAAAACTTTGCAAAAATAGCAGGTTTAACTGTTTCCACATGTCTGTGCTGGACGACCGCGCGATTTATATAATTGCATATGGTAGATAAGTGTAACGCTAGGAAGCGACCATGAATATAATTTATGAAAATGCTTGTTTCTATTCATATTTCTGGTCAACACATTCATGATATTATGAATTTTAATTATGATATTATGAGTTGGCAGACATCATAAGAACATGATTTTTTATTCATGATGAGGGGAATGGATTTTTTTTCCGTGTAGACATAACGCTAGCAGAATTAGTCTCGAGATGACAAATTGGCATGTGTCAGATGTAGAATCTATATCTGACCATCGCTACATTTTTTTTGAACATGTTAATGTTACTTCGCAAACTTTGCGTTTCAGGAATCCCCGGTCAATCAACTGGGATCTCTTTACCGATTTGGTTGCAGCCAAATTTCATGGATACTCATCATCCATCGACACTCCAAGTGATTTTCATGATGCTATTGATATTATAACGGCTTTCATCATGGAAACTTTTGAAGAAGCTCGCCCTCTGCGGTCTGTGAAGACCACAAGAGAAACCCCTTAATGGAACTCTGATCTGGCGAAGCTCAGGAAGCTATGTAGAAAGAGTTGGAACAGACGACGTTCAGCTAGATCGGAGGCTTTCAGGTTGGCTCGCAAGGCCAGTGGTGGAAATTGATCGCGAACGTGTGCTTACGCGCTACAAAAAAATGCCACCGCATCGCAAACCTTTGCTGTGCGATGGTGTTCGTACGTCTGTGGCTCACGATCGTACGACACGAACGCTAACGAGTGCATCGCATCTTTTGCAAGCGCGATGCTTTTTTATTTTAGAGGTTCGCGGCCGATATTTCTGTAATGAAATCAAATGTTGGTAAACTTTTTCGTCGATATCATTTATTGGAATGGTACCTGACCAGTATAATCATAAAACACCCAACTAATTACCTTTAAGTGTACAAAAAATGGCAACAAACCAAGTGCTCTACGTTGTGATCCTTCTGGCGAACCAAATGCGATTCTGCTCGTTCGACATTTGTTTTGTGTTGGTTCGTCGATCCGGGAAATCGTGAACCGTTCTCTCTTTTTGGGTTCGCGAGCGCGTGAGCAAAGATTGTGTTTGATGCGAACCAAAAAACACGTCAAGCGCATGATGCTTTCCACCACTGCGCAAGGCTTACCAGAAAGCTCCCCGGTCTGCTGAACGATCCGGCTGGAAAAACCTTTGTACAAATGTTTCCAGTTTGAGTGAAGTCAGTCGGTTGAAAAAATCCTTGCAAAATCTAAGGATTTTCAAGTGAACGAACTTCGTTTGCCAAAAATGATTTCACTTCCTCTGATGAGGAAGTTTTGAAATGTTTATTCAGTACACTCTTCCCCGGATGTGTGGATATTACATCTTTGGATGAAAATGATGTCTTTTGTTGCAGTTATGACTCTTTGGCTTCGGCTCGGAATAACATAACTTTTGAATCGATTGAGTGGGCACTAAATAGCTTTGCTCTTTTCAACTCTCCTGGGGCAGATGAGATTTATCGTTTTCTGCTTCAGAAGGAATTTTATTATTTCAATAATGTTTTGAAAAAAAAATGTTTGCCGTTTTGCTACAGGATATATTTCCAATTCCTGGCGGGATATACTGTAAAGTTTATTCCGAAAGTGGGTGGTGCGTCGTTTGAAGAAGCAAAGAGTTTCAGACCTATCAATTTGACCTCTTTTCTTTTTGTTTGTGCAATTTTGATTAAAAATGGTTTCTGCAAAAACGAAACACTTTTCTCACCAGGGAAAAATTCAGGAGATACCTTGATCCATACTCTACATGTGTACGAAAACCGATTTTGAAAATATTGCTTCGTTATTTTGTTAAAAATCAAAAACCTAAAAGTGAGGAAATGGATCCAGTTTCGCCTTAAAGCACTTGCTTCGGCCAACTTTAGGTCAAGGTTAGTTATCGCTAGTCGGACTCAAATCGAGGAGCTGAATTCAGCAAACGCTGAGGGTAAGGTAATGCAAATGTCTGCTAAAAGTCCCCAAAGAACTAAACAGTTTTCAAAAACCTCAAAATGATTCAATCGACGCTAACATTATTGTTAGCCCAAAACCAAATGCACCACATCCTGCGTCAGTAAAACTCTCGCCAATTACTTCCAATCACGATACGTGCTGAAATCTTTCAATTACTTGTTCAAAGATGATTTTTTCCTGTTTTTCCCCGCCGATCTGCACATCTGCACACTCCCGGCATTGCTTTCCCGGACGAAGTACTTCACGGTGGTGGTAAACTTGCATGCCTTATACCCACTCTTTTTTCCGCCTTTCACAATTTTACATCCTTTTTGCTCTCTTTACGAGATTTCACTGCGGCATGGTTGTGTACACACAGCCAGCCAGTCAGCCCAAGCGAGCGAGCGAGCGAGCGACCGGCGAAGACCGAAGCGAGCTGCCGCACAAGAATTTCATTTTCCGCAATTACACTTTCCGCCATGAAAGGAAGCCGAGCTGCTTATTGATGTTTGATGATGCCAAGGATGAGCTGTTGCTAGCAGGAAAAATTGCGAACAAATTTATCTGATCGAGTCGTGGCACTAACCAAGCGGGTGGTGAGAGGGGCGACGGCAGCGACGACGACGGATGGGATGAAATAAATTACTCTTCCAGGATTTACTCTCCGGTCTTGGATGGTGCAGCCTTTCTCTACTTTGCGTTCAATGTTGTAAGAGCGTCCTGTGGATCCGAGATGTTCTGTTTGAATGATTTGTACGCTTAGAGCTTTCTGTACGTTATAGGTAGGTACTGTTCTCTATGGACTTTGATGTTTTTGAAATCATCTTCGATTCCATCATTGGAGAAAAGGTTTGATGCTTCTGATTACTCATCAAAAGGTTACAAGTTCAATCTAAGACACATTCACCTGTTGCGAACCAAAAACTTGCTGTACACTGAAGATTTACAATGCAGTAATATTTACCTGCATGTTTTTCGTGCATCTACCCAACAACCGAGTCAACTCTTGTAAATATTTTTATTCGCTTTTGTATTCACAAAATAACTTGAATGGTTCGTCATTTTCAGGGGTAACATGTGTAATATTATAGTCAACATGAAAACAAATGTTTTGATTCAAATAGAAGTTGTTGTAGTTTCCGGTCTAGTATAGGACTACTAACCCCAATTCAAGGTGTTGTCGGTACCAAGAGTACCTATAGTCGAAACGGAGCGGAGTCAATTATTGACGTGACCTTTTGTAGTCCTGGCCTAACAAGTAGTTCGAACTGGAGAGTAGACGATAGCTACACTCACAGCGACCAACTGGCGGTTCGCTACAGTATCGACTACAACAACAGCAGGCAGCGAGTAGAAGAAGAGGCGGCTAGGCCAAGGCCGAGCCCTCGCAGGTGAAAGACATCATACTTTGACGAAGGGGTATTTAGGGAGGCGCTTCGTCGTGAGTGAAACTTACTTGGTTTAGACAGCGACGAGCTGGTAGCGGTGCTCTCGCGTGCGTGCGATACGACCATTACTAGGCGAGACCACCCTAGGAATGGGAGGCCGCCGGCTTACTGGTGGACCTGCGCCGCGCCTGCCTATGTCAATGTGAACTCGTGGGGTGACGCCTACAGGATCGTTATGGCCAAGACGAGAAGTGTAATGGCTCCTACAGAGCAATCACCAGAGATGTTGGAAGGGATCATCGAAGGGCTTTTTCCTCTTCACGATCCTAGTCCTTGGCCTCCTTTCGTAGGACAGCCGGGGACTGGGGCTGGCGATGAGGAGAGGGTCACCGATGTGGAACTTGCGGGAATAGCAAAGTCCCTTAGCGTAGGTATGGCCCCAGGTCCGGACGGAGTTCCGAACCTGGCCTTAAAAGTAGCTATTGCAGAGGCTCCCGAGATATTCAGGTCCGCTATGCAGAAATTCCTTGACCAGAGAGTTTTCCCAGAAGCTTGGAAGAGGCAGAGCCTGGTTCTATTACCAAAGGCGGGGAAACCACCCGGAGACTCGTCGGCGTATAGACCAATATGCTTGATAGACACGGCGAGGAAGGTGCTCGAAAAGATCACCCTCAATAGAATGATGAGGTTCACCGAGGGCGAAAATGGTCTTTTGAGTAACCAATACGGCATCCGGAAGGGGAGGTCCACCGTAGACGCTATGTTGTCGGTTACAAAGACCGCCGAGAAAGTACTCGAGCCTAAGAGAAGGGGGATTCGTTTCTGTGCGGTAGTGACTCTGGATGTTAGGAATGCGTTTAATAGCGCCAGCTGGTCTGCTATTACCAATGCGCTCTTGCGTCTGGGGATACCCGGGTACCTGTTCAACATTCTCGAAAGCCACTTCCAGAATCGAGTATTAGTTTACGACACGGAGGTGGGTCGGAAGTGCTTTCACATAACCTCAGGAGTCCCGCAAGGTTCCATCCTGGGTCCGGTGTTATGGAATGTCATGTACGAGGTGTTGAGGTTAGAGTACCCAGTGGGAGTGGAGATTGTCGGATTTGCCGACGACATTACGCTCGAAGTCTACGGTGAAACGATCGAGGAGGTGAAGTTGACTACCGACCACTCGATCAAGGTTGTGGAGGCGTGGATGCGGTCCAGAAAACTGCAGCTGGCTCACCACAAGACTGAGGTGACGGTTGTTAACAACCGGAAGTCGGAGCAGCAGGTGGAGGTCAGTATAGGTGAATGCACTATCCTGTCAAAGCGCTCCGTCAAACACACTTGGGCGTGATGATGGACGATAAGCTTGCCTTCGGTAGCCACGTCGATTATGCCTGTAAAAGTGGGCTTACTGGCCGAGCGGTTAGCGGCGTTAGTCGTTTAGGTGTCTCGTAAGCCTCGGAGTGTGAGTTCGATTCCCACTCCAGTCGGGGAAAATTTTTCGTCGGACGAAACATTCTCCACTGGGCCACTGGGTGTTATATGTGTTGCCCATTGTCAAATGTTAGTATTGTTCAGTCTGTAGAGGCCGCAAGGTCGAAGACGGTGTAATTGTCTTAAAAAAAAGAGCCTGCACAGCTATTGCGGCACTGTCTCGGATGATGTCCAATAGCTCTGCGGTGTATGCCAATAAGCGCAAGCTTCTGGCTAGTGTTGCTACGTCCATACTTAGGTATGGCGGCCCGACGTGGGGCACTGCGCTAAGTACTGAATTCTACCGTCGTAAGCTGGAAAGTACTTACAGGCTTATGTGCCTGAGGGTTGCGAGCGCGTACCGTACCGTGTCACATGACGCGCTCTGCGTCAATACTGGTATGGTGCCTATCGGCATCCTTATCAGTGAGGGCATGGAGTGCTTCGAAATGCGCGGCACAAGAGGTATACGCAGGACTACCAGGATGGCCTCCATGGTCAAATGGCAGCGCACGTGGGACAGCTCCACCAGAGGAAGGTGGAACCATAGGTTGATACCCAGGGTAGATAGTTGGATTAATAGGCGCCGTGGGGAAGTTACATCCCACCTGACACAGGTCCTCTCAGGCCATGGTTGCTTCCGACAGTATCTACACCATTTCGGGCATGCGGGTTTTCCCGAATGCCCTGTTTGTGCTGGTGCGGAACATGTTTTGTTCGTGTGCCCGCGTTTTCGCACAATGCGTGACCGCATGCATGCCACATGCGGGACGACACAACTCTGGATAGTCTTGTCCGGAGGAAGTGTAGGGATGAGTTTGGCTGGAATTCCGTTTCAACGGAT
The DNA here is from genome assembly GCF_035046485.1 of Aedes albopictus. Lineage (NCBI taxonomy): Eukaryota > Metazoa > Arthropoda > Insecta > Diptera > Culicidae > Aedes > Aedes albopictus. The sequence continues at coordinate 167,103,792 of NC_085138.1, forward strand.
ATCACATCGTCCTTGGAGTTACAGAGGCGCGTGGACTCGGAGAATGGCTAGTTCAGATGCGGTACATGAGGTGATTCAGGGGTTCGGAGTCGGCTTCATAGGTCATACCGGTGTCCTGCGGTCAAAATCGACACTTACAGCGATTAAGTGACCGCGAAGAGGAAGTCCCGGTAGTGTTGCTGTCTTGGCTTCGTTCTACTGGGTTGAATCCGAGCCCGCGGTTGGAAAGAGTTCCCCGGCAAGGGCCGGGCAGGTGGAGACCCTGCTGTCAGTAACCTTCTGGTGCAGCTGATAGGGTCTGAAGGGTAGTGATACCCTTGCCTCCAGCAGGTAAATAATTTCTGGTTGCACTTAGAATTACTCGGGAAACTGCCTAAGCGGTCGTAATGGATTCTCCAAAGCGAGTTATAGATTTTCGTTGAGGGTGTGAGGCAATGCCTTCTTGGTGATTCCGGAGTGACAAAAGGGTTTGGCGACAATAGGAATGTGTTTAGTGAGTCGAGGAGAGAGTCTTGGTTTTTACTTATGTTGTAGAAGACGGTCTTAACCCCACACTACCCGGACCTTCCTGCTGAGCATTAGCATCACTGCCAACCATTAGCAGGAGGCCTTTTAAAATGCAATATGCGATGACTTGCTTGAAAGCATCCGTAGGGGATGGTTCAACATGCGGTAAATAAACCGAACAATAGACGTATTTCCTGTTGAGGTTTCCAACAGATACATCAATTGAAATAGCACATACATCTCTGGTGGTTAGTTCAGAGATGAGTGTAGCAACACGATTCCGTTGTTTACAAGCTCACAGGCTCGAGGCATGACGCGTGAGTTTGCCATTTCACTTTTATTTAAAGTAGCAAACAACGATTTGGGATTTTTCGACTGGAACTGGATGTTATTGAGAAGAAACGGCTATCTCAGTCTTAAATTACGACGATTTATTTTATTCTACCCGACGTTTCGGCCATGGGTTTTGGCCTTTTTCAATTTGCATTTGCATTTGTCAATTTATCCGGGTCATTGCTTTTTTGTACAATTTTAGGGTAATTTAAATGATAATTTCGGTCAGAGTTTTGCTTACACATATAACCATATATACACATATAATATATGTGTAAGCAAAACTCTGACCAAAATTATCGTTTAAATTACCCTAAAATTGTACAAAAAAGCAATGGCCCGGATAAATTGACAAATGCAAATGCAAATTGTAACAAGGACAAGGACGATAGACAATTTTTCCCTTGAAAAAGGCCAAAACCCATGGCCGAAACGTCGGGTAGAATAAAATAAATCGTCGTAAATGAAGACTGAGATAGCCGTTTCTACGCAGTAGCAAACAACAGGTTACCCATGGTAACACATGGTTTTCTAGATAGAAATTCCCCTTAAATTCCTATGCACGGTAAGTTTAAAGCCGAATAACACCATGAATTAGGGGTTACCTGACTAGACTAGACTTCTACCCCTGTTCCAGTAGACCGGCCCACATTTGTATGAAGAGAAAAAAAAGTTTTCAAAATTCACGGGGCACCCTCTAGAATCGTGCCTTTGGATGAGAAGAACAATCTGTGAAAGATTCAGCTCAATCGGTTGAAAACTGAGCTGGCGCAAATGAGTTGAAGGTTTGTATGGGATGTTCAGTCCAAATATATGGGATATTGGATGACCTCCAGTCTCTCATACAGCACGCCAGTTTGGCGAGTTCGATTTGGCTCAGAATTGAAAGAATAACAGTTGATACCCTAATGAACAACTTTGTAGAAGACCATATCATGATAAAACTTAATTTAGTTGCGGTTTTAGCCAAAAAAAACAGGATGAGGACATCTTCCCCCGTTTACTCTCGGTTGTTACATGCAGCACGTGTTTGCCGCTCGAAACTTGCTCACTACATCATAGGCGGCTATGTTGTCCTTCATTTTCATTGCTCACGCATGTGGGTGAGTATCGAGACAATGTAGAATTACATAGCTGCCTATGATGTAGCGCGCAATCTACGGCCGACCAACACGTGCTGCATATAACAACCGAGAGTAAACGGGGGAAGATGTCCTCATCCTGGTTTATTTGACTAAAACCGCAACTAAATTAAGTTTTATCATGATATGGTCTTCTACAAAGTTGTTTCTTAGGGTCTCAACTACCATTTTTTCAATTCTGAGCCAAATCGAACTCGCCAAACCGGCGTGCTGTATGAGAGACTGGAGGTCATCCAATTTCCCATATATTTGGACTGAACTAGGGATGTAGTACCGGTACTACCGGTATCGAAAATACCGGTATTACCGACCATTTTTTGGTACCGAAATACCGGTACTGACTGAACCTTGGTACCGGTACTTTCGGTACCGCGGAATATCTTCTGAAGTAATGAAATCCTGTCATTAGTATAGCCAATATGCAATAGAAATAAACGAAAATCTCAAAAACCAAGTGCAATATTCAAAACAAACATTTCATATATGCAACCTTTCTGAAAATCTAGGATATCATAGCAATGATAGGTTTGATGAACGTTAAAAGATTTGCAAGCTCAGGGCATCTCCAGGAGCGTTATAAAAGGTATGAAAGTTTTAAAATGCATCTGGAACTGCATCTTGACCATCTTCAGCAGGTGTTTCAAATGTATAAATTCGAACAGTTTTGTTTCAAATTTTGTAACTGGCATACGACTCCGTTCTATTTTTGTACAAATTTAAAACAAGATTTTGACGCGTTCTGCCGAGTCCAACGGGTTTTATGATTTATTAGGTCGTCGAAAGATAAATTTTCCGATTTCCGTAAAAAGTATGCAGGATTTAGAACTGCTGCTGTAGACGCCCATGTTTGAGTTCTATTTTTTGACAGTTACATATTTTGTAACCGTTTTAAAAATACCGTCAAGGCGCCATTTACCGTGTGCCTGCGAATATTTTTTTTTTCATTATTTCCATATTACGATTAAATGGTATGACAGTTTCCCTTCAATTTCACCAATACAACGTTGTATTGGTGAAATTGAAGGGAAACTGTCATACCATTCAATCGTAATATGGAGTAATGAAAAAATATTCGCAGGCATACGCTGAATGGAGCCCCCACGGTGAATGTCGCCTTGACGGTATAACTAGAACTGAAACGCTCCTGGAGATGCCCTAAGAATTAAACTTGTCAGATTACGGTTTTTCTTTAACCGACTTTTGGAACCCTCTAAGCAGAAAACCCTCTTCGAATGGAATTTCTTGTTATTTCTTCAGTTTTTAGAATTCATTCGCATTATCAAGGAAATATCAGTTAAATCTTCTTTTGTCTTCACTTAGCAGCTATCTATCTAATTTTGGTACAAGGAAAGTTGACCTTGTTTCATTTAGACTCACCATGGTACTGCCTGTGAAACTGAGCAAAAGCTAAATAATAGTTCCAAAAACAGTTTCATACAACAAATTTATTTTTTATCTATCCATATTTTTGCTTAGTTTTGTATTTTCTGGTTAGATTGTATGATATCCCTTCAAAACGGAATTCACAAATGCCTGGTAAATTGTAGATTGTCTGTGCAAAACAGATTAAGCTTCATTTTAGTAAAAAAAATCCAGTACCGGTATTTTACCGGTACTACCGGTACTGTAAGTCTCAGTACCGAAATACCGGTACTCACCAAAAGTGCTCGGTACTGCGACCCCTAGACTGAACATCCCATACAAACCTTCAACTCATTTGCGCCAGCTCAGTTTTCAACCGATTGAGCTGAATCTTTCACAGATTGTTCTTCTTATCCAAAGGCACGATTCTAGAGGGTGCCCCGTGGAATTTTTCGACATTTTTGTGTTTGGGCCGGTCTACTGTTCCAGTGGTCCGTAGTGTTATTCTTAGTAAGTCCAACTAACCGCTACTGACACTACACAGCTGTCTAGGCTGCTCGGAAATAGAAGTTAATATTGATGATCAACTTCATACGAGCCCAAAAAGCCAGTAAATGCTGACGCGGCAACAACTACCAAAAGTTTGCAAATTGCAGACAGTTGGAACAAGAGAATTCCATCTGTTGACTGTACCATTTGAAAATAAGTAAAAGCTGAACCAGTTTCTTACCTGACAAAAAAGGCCTTTTGCCAACTTGTTTTATAGGGAATGTATTGATTTTCAAATGCACCTCTATCACATAAAATGTCCCTAAAATTAATCCATTTTATAGAATTTCAGAAGTTGTTTTCGAGGAGTGATAATTAAAAGTGCTTTCCATTATAGAAACCTTAAATATCGTACAAATTCGACGGTTCAAGTCTTCGCTGTCATCCATCGATCCATCGCTCGCGTCGCAAATCATATTTGGTGAACTATTGAGCTAATTATCGGTGTCACATTCTGCTGGATGCATGCTAATAATTTAGCTATTCTCGGAAGATAAATCCTACCAGCCAGAGCAGTCATGCATTCTGTGACTTGTTGAGAACTATGTGTGTAGAATCAGCTTCTCGGTCTTATGCGCGCAATATATGTACACATGCATGTCAGCCTGCACTGGCATTCAGCTCCCGCAGCCGATGATCGCATAGATGGGGTGGAATGCACTAGATTACCCCAGAGAGAATGGGGGGCGAGGAAATTCCAGCTGTCACCAGTTCATCCGCTCGCGCGCTCGTTGAAAAACAACTCTTTCCATCACCACCGCAAACCTCTCATTTCACGCATCAACTGGATGGTTGGCTGGTTGATTGGTTGGATGGCATCACAAACATAGACATTCTTTTCGGAAAGCTATTTCAGAACTTTTCGGTCCGAGTGTCATTCACCGCAAGATACAAACGTTCAATTATATAGAGGGTAAGAGTGGAAAATCAATCTAAGTTGAATGAAGTTCTGTATGTATAGAAAACTAGTGATGTTGAAACGAATAAAAATCGTCACTAAGCTTCAAATTTTTATGGACAAAATAAATAATTTTGATAATAAGCTTGATCTGTTGAAGCACAGTTGTCACAATCAAATGAGCGATAATTTGATGATCAAGTTTACATCTTAGAATGGAATATCAGCATACATTAAAACTGTCTCCACTTTACTATCTTTCCTATATTTTCCTATCTAGCTATATTTTTCCTAAATTTAGTGTCATCGGTGCGTAATAGACGGTTCTCTTCTGTTATCCCTCACATCTGCAATTATCTACTGAATTTCTTCGGGTATCTCCGGCACTTTGCGTTGGATAAAGCACTTTTTGTATAAATATACACCACTAACTTGCCGTTAGGGCTTGTACTATTTCTGGAGCAAATGTCAATTTTCAATAAACGATTCAGATGGAGAGATTGAGGTAGGACTTACCGATCCAGCGAGACTGCTATCAAACTGTAAACGGAAGCCGCCACGGAAACTCCCTGTATGTAAGGTACGGTTTTGCACATCAGCCAACCCAGCATCCACGCTGAAAATGGAAAGAGAAACAGAACCAAATTTTATTTTTTCATAGGTATAACACTTTTCAATTAATCGTATACGGGTTGTCTGGTACTTACATCAACCCCTGTCAGACTTCAACCCTGTATCCGTGTTTGATACTGCAGTTGGCCTACTACGAAAATGCAACAAACATCTATTGTCTACCTAATATTGTACCGTGGCAGCAGTCGAGTCGATGGGCGATGGAAGGATACAGCTGAAGAGGTACAAGGCAGAAGGTCAGACGTGGACGGTGATGAGAGCGTCGAGAGAAATTGACTTGTATCACCAGTGCTCCATGTATATTGTCATTAGGTTTTGCAGTGGTGATTATCTGTGATGCCGTTAACGGGAGAATCCTCAGAGCAGATGGGAGAATATCTAGGTACTGCTAAATTCATCGCATGGAGTGAGCTAGGGTTAGATGATGATCAGTAGGAAATATATGGGCCAGATTCCAACAGACCACCGACCGTACGTGGAGCCTGCGGCGCGCAATATTTTAATTCGTTTTTGTGTGTTAGCCTTAAGAGAAATGTTAGAATGTAAGAAATAAAATGTTCGTAGTGTTTTTAATAAAGTTGTGTTGTTAGGTGTCCAATAAACTGTTTCATGTAGTGTTAAATCGGGAGTGTTATTATTTGGCTGAGAAGGTAGCCCGAAGTCCACGAAATTATCGTCGCCCGGAAAATTGGATTTTCTACCGAGTGTTGGAGAGCTACAAGGTGGTAGCTATCGAAGATTAAAGGAAGGTACAGTGGTTCCCAACACGGGTCATTCCGCGCCAAGTGACCGACCGCTTGCAATCGACCATCACGGATTTGAACCAAATTTTGCTGAAACATTTGTTTAGATGGAAAAAGAAAAAAATCCAAATTTTGGCGCCGATCGGATCACCCCTCGGCCCGTGGCAGCACCCCTCGTTTTGGCCGATATGAAAATTATCCTCTCTTTCTTTTATTTTTATCATTGAAACGATTGCACGATCACTTTTCCATGCAAAAAAAAGCCTAATAAAAGTAATCACCACCCCTCTGAAAGCAAACGCCACTAATCCATTTCACTCAGAAATTTTAGTTCATTCATCGCCACGAAGATCAAACAAAAACTCATACTATATGCAATCACATCAATAGACAACACAATACTCAACACTGTTCTTCACTTCAGTGCCCGGGACAATAAAGGACATGATCTATTATTCTGCGATCCCCTCATTGGGGTGATGCATTCACAGTAAAGAGTAAACGCAATACTAAGCGTCCCCGCACCTATTGTTTACGTTTCCGCGGAATACTAGCATACGTGGCAACACTGCCGTAAAAATCAATCAAAAGATATTTTTACAGGGATTTTTATACGGAGTTGAACCTTCGGATAAAAAATTAAAAATACTGAATTCTGAGCTATGTACCAGTAACGCGACGATGCGTAGTATCTCAAATTATCTGATTCAAAAAGATATAATACTTCATATGTGGGTCATTGAATGTAGTTATATCGAAATGACATTTTCAGCACTGTTGCTTATAAATACACCCATCAAATGTTTTCCAGAATATATTTTACATCGATGTTGCCAAATGTACTAAACCTAAATGATAAAAAAAACTTCTGGCCTGGTAATTAAATTTTATATTAAAGTTCGCACAAAATTATGATTCCTACAATAAATATTACATATTTGGCAGCACTTCCGTTCAGATAATGTTAAAATATATGAAATTCGTTTAGAATTTATTACCTCAATAGATTTTTTTTTAGTTCAACAGGTTATGCTAGACCATTACGATAGACTCATAATTGATGAACTGGCAACACTGTCACATTTTTTTAATCCTTATTATACTTGATATAGTTCAAACCAGTACAAAACGTCTTTATATGGCATCGAACAATGTTTTTTTTTTTGCGAAATTTATATACTGCACCTGATTTTATATGATATTTAAATGAAAAAAAAATGAATATTTTTCTTAAAAACGCTATATTTCTGGAACGACGCAAATTACCTAGGAGAGTTAAGCTTTTTCGATCGAAAAACGTCCAATAATCACGATGGAATCAAAATTTTTAAAATCAAACTAAAAATCGATTTTTCTCAAAATACGTATATTTGTATTTTGAGAAAAATCGATTTTTAGTTTTAAAATTGAAAAATATGATATCTGGCAACACTGCATCAAAAAACTTTTTTTTTCTGGATTCCTTGAACGATTTCCTTCAAAAAAGCCGAAGATCGAAAATGTGTATGTGCAATCGTTTCAATGATAAAAATAAAAGAAAGAGAGGATAATTTTCATATCGGCCAAAACGAGGGGTGCTGCCACGGGCCGAGGGGTGATCCGATCGGCACCAAAATTTGGATTTTTTCTTTTCCCATCTAAACAAAAGTTTCAATCAAATTTAGTTCAAAAACGTGATGGTCGCTTGCAAGTTTTCACATTTTCTCGATCACTTCATATGGAATGACACATACCGTGATTTCGGGTGTAATTGATCAGTGGGGTGAAATTGATCGACGAGATGTCCATTTTTATTTGTTAAAAATAACGCTTTAAACTTTAAACAATTTGTGAAAAATGGCCATCATCTTGCTCAAGGGTTATTGAATGATGAGTTTACATGTTTTATAGCCAATTAGTTACATGTTTCGGTATTAAATTCAAAATTTTCCGAAACTGCATGTTAGGCGATCTACATAGACACTTCCAAACTTTTGTTACCGTAGTTGTATTACACATGTAATGAATATTCGAATGAATTTTTATAGCTGCCAAGTATTCGCTAAACCCGATTTCGTCATCAAAAGTTCTATAAATATTGTAATTTTTGCATAAAATTGCACTTTTTCAGAAGTACAAGATTGATACACATAATTAGTGAGATAATTGCATACTTTTAGGTGTTTTCTTTCGATTCATTAAACTTTAATTTTAAGTTATTTAAGTTAAATTAAAAATTTAGTAAACTTATAACAGTTTTGCATAGCTTTTCGCATTCTAGGGTGATTAATTTAGATGGAAAAATAATTTTCAGCATTTACAAAGACATTTCACTGACTGATCAATTTCACCCCGAAAGTAAAATTTTTGATTTTTTATTTAAAATTATATTTATTATAATAAACTGATTTGCTGTAAAAGTTTCAACCTCGTTGACTGATGAAAATCATGGTCGTACTTGTTTTAAAGCATTGAATGTAACCATATCGACAAACATTTAAAGATTATACGCAAAAAACTGCGAAAAGCGATCAATTTCACCCGAAATCACGGTACTTGAATTCCGTCAGCCTAGAACAAAACTTTATTATTATTTTTTTTAATTAACTTATACATACATACATTTATGTGTTCAACATCACATTTAAGACAAGACATAATCAACAATAGTACGCCACAATACTCGGTTTGTGGCTGCCGCTCTCCATCCTCGGTCGCGCCCAATGCTCGCAAGGACACGCTCCACCCGGTCCGCCCATCGTGCTCTCTGCGCTCCAAGCCTTCTTGTGCCAACCGGATCAGTTGCAAACACCAGCTTTGCAGGGTTGTTGTCCGGCATTCTTGCAATATGCCCTGCCCACCGTATCCTTCCGGCTTTGGCCACCTTCTGGATGCTGGGTTCGCCATAAAGTGCAGCGAGCTCGTTGTTCATCCTTCTCCGCCACACACCGTTCTTCTGCACACCGCCGAAAATCGTTCTTAGCACGCGTCGCTCGAGCATGGTCCATGTCTCGTGCCCGTAGAGGATCACCGGTCTTATTAGCGTTTTGTACATGGTGCATGTGGTGCGTGGGTGAATCTTTTTCGACCGCGGTTTCTTCTGGAGCCCATACTAGGCCCGACTTTCGCTGATGATGCGCCTCCGAATTTCACGGCTCACGTTGTTGTCAGCCGTCAGTAAGGATCCGAGGTAGACGAATTCCTCCACCACCTCGAAAGTATCCCCGTCTATCGTAACATTACTACCCATACGGATCCGGTCGTGTTCGGTTCCGCCTACCAGCATGTACTTTGTTTTTGAAGCATTCACCACCAGTCCGACCTTTGCTGCTTCGCGTTTCAGGCGGGTGTACAGCTCTGCCACCGTTCCAAATGTTCTTGCAATAATGTCCATGTTGTCCGCAAAGCAAACAAATTGACCGGATTTTGTGAAAATCGTTCCCCGGCTGTTGAGCCCGGCTCGTCGCATCACACTTTCCAGAGCGATGTTGAAGAGTAGGCATGAGAGTCGCAGCCCCCGAGAGATTCGAATGAACTAGACAGTTCACCTGAAACTTTTACGCAGTTTTGCACACCGTCCATCGTTGCTTTAATCAGTCTAGACAGCTTCCAGGAAAGCCGTTTCATCAATGATTCTCCATAGCTCTGCACGGTCGATACTGTCGTATGCCGCTTTGAAGTCGATGAACAGGAAATGCGTTGGGACCTGGTATTCATGGCATTTCTGGGGGATTTTCCGTACGGTAAAGATCTGGTCCGCTGTTGACCGGCCTTCTATGAAGCCGGCTTGATATCTTCCCATGATCTCATTCGTTTTGGGTGGCAGACGACGGAAGATGATCTGGAATAGCACTTTGTAAGCAGCATTCAAAATAGTGATCGCCCTGAAGTTCTCACATTCCAAATGGTCGCCTTTCTTGTGGATGGGGCAGATTACCCCTTCCTTCCACTTCTCCGGTAGCTGTTCGGTTTACCAGATCCTGACTATCAGCCGGTGGAGACAGGTGGCCAACTTTTCTTGACCCATCTCGATGAGTTCATCTGCGATACTTTTCTTACCAGCTGCTTTGTTGGTTTTGAACTGATGAATGGCATCCTTATCTTCCCTCAGCGTGGGAGTTGGTTCATTTCCGTCTTCCGCTGCACTGGCGTCGTCGTTTCATCCTTAGCCGTGGTCTCCCGTGCCTACGTTCTCCACGCCAAGTTCTGCTTCTACCTCTCGATCACCTCACGACCGTCCGTCGAGAGGCCTTCGTCCTTATCCCTGTATATTTCGGCTCGCGGCACGAAGCCGTTGTGGGATGCGTTGAGCTTCTGATAGAACTTTCATGTTGCTTGGAAACGGCACAGCAGTTGCATTTCTTCGCACTCAACTTCTTCCAGATGGAACTTTTTCTCCCGAAAGAGGCAGGTCTGCTGTTTACGCTTCTGTTTATAACGTTCCTCGTTCTGTCGGGTCGCTTGCTGCAGCATTACCGCCCGCGATGCGTTCATCTCCTCTAAAACCGTTCTGCACTCTTCGTCGAACCAATTGTTCCGTCCATTTCGTTCCACGTACCCGATGCACTCGGTTGCTGCGTTGGCTGCTTTCATTGTACTTCAGCAGTCCTCCAGAGGGGCCTCATCGAGCTCACCCTCGTCTGGCAATGTGGCCTCGAGATTCTGCGCGTATGCTAAGGCGACATCCGGTTGCTTCAGTCGCTCTAGGTTGTACCGTGGCGGTCGCCGGTATCGTACATTGTTGATGACGGAGAGTTTTGGGCGCAGTTTGACCATCACCAGATAGTGGTCGGAGTCGATGTTGGCGCCACGATAGGTCCTGACGTCGATAATGTCGGAAAAGTGCTGTCCGTCAATCAGACCGTGGTCGATTCGAGATTCCGTCTGCTGTGGTGATCTCCAGGTGTGACGTCGTCAGTCTGAATTCGTTCGCTTGGCCTACATGAGCTTTTAAATCTCCTATGATGAGGATTGGGCAGCGAACGTATTCGCGTTCGAGCTGCGCGTAGAATGCATCCTTGTCATTATCAGTGCTTCCGGAATGTGGGCTGTTCATGTTTATTATGCTGAAGTTGAAGAATCTGCCCTTGATCCTTAACCTGCCCATGCTTTCGTCGATCAACCACCAACCGATCACGCGCCTCTGCATATCACCCATCATGATGAAAGCTGTTCCCAGCTCGCGTGTGTTGACGCAGCTCTGGTAGATGGTATGATTACCTCTAAACGTTCGCACCACCATCCAACACACCTCCTGCAGCCCTACGATGCTGAACCCGCGATCCTTCAGTAGATCGGCGAGTATGCGGGTTCTCTCAATGAAGTTGAGAGATCGACAGTTTCACGTACTGAGTCTACAATCGCAACTCCATTTTTTTTCGCTGCAGCCATTGTCGTTGGTCTCGGTTCGTATTATTCTGTTGCTGATTTTCCGTTACAATGTTTTTTTTTACGGCTGGCTCGTAGGGCCTGACACCTACTTTCCGGAGGACCGTAGTGCACAGTTGAGCTTAGAGTCCTTCCGTGGCATCTGGGACGTTGATCAGCCGCCCCTAACATGGAGATCAGACGATGTTGTGATCCGCTCCACCTGGGAAACAGACGCTCAGGTTCGCAGAAGCAAACCCCCCTTCCCTGTCAGTCAACAACCAAAGCTCCCTCCGAAGTTGATCAACCGATCTTCCCTTAGGTTGTTCGTAGTTTCCATCTGAGAGAGAGGAGACAGCTCACTGACAACCACGATGTTTACATTTCTTCTTCTTATTTCTTTTTACGATTTTGTGCGCTGCACAATGGTTTGTAAATATATTCTAGGCCAAAAATGATATGTATATTGAGTTCACTGCGACAGAGCATAGCAAATGAATGCATTCGAAACGCTGGTTGAGGAAAACTGGTAATCATAATTTTATCTTTTTTAATTGCAACAAACGGAGCAAAACTTCAATAAGATCTTTTGAATATTTGGCCACTCCACACCATCAATGTGCGATTTTCAGTTCGGTTTTCGGTGACAGTTTGTGACAGGTCCTCCTTGACATTAAGTAGCACGCAATCGAAGCCAGCTGTCTCCTCTCTCTCAGGTTTCCATGTCGTATCCTACCTCGCGGAGGTAAGGATAGGAGTTGCTGGGAAGAGGCTGCTGGATCACAATGGGATCTGAATTTCACAGCATACCCAGCCTTAACCATGCCGAAATCAACGCATAATTCGCTTTAAAATATAAAACAATAATTTCAAAATCAAGCTGCATGAGCTTACGTTGCAACAAAACCATACGAACGAACTTTACACGGATCTTGAATCGAGTTCCACATCAAGGTCATCTTCTGGGTAGGCATAATTCTATTCATTTGCTCCCACCGAGGAATCCGGCATCCTCTTTCCGCCTTAAACACCCCTCAACCACCCACCATCCAGAGAGCACCACATCATCCATTCAGCTAGGCATAGCTCTTCTTGATTCTTGTTGGTTGGTGGCTCACATCGGCGGCTAAGGGCCACTTCCTCCTCAACAAGTGCCCCTCTGCTGCTCCTGCTGCTGCTACAGTGCTACCTGCTAGCCAAACCAAGAACCGAGCTGAGCTGAGTGACGATGAATGAGCAGCGTGCTCGCAAAATGTGCAAAGAAATGACTGCGTCTCTGTGTCAACGTCCCATTTCCCTGTGGCACTCGGCCGGCGCACTTGTGGTGGGGAGAATCGGGATGAGATGCACCTTAGGGGGTGAAATAAAATCTGCAATGTTGCATCGGACAAGAATCTCGGGCATAGGGCGCTGTCCATAAACTACGTAGACTCATTTTTGGCCATCGCAGACACCCCTCCCTCTCTCCTCGTAGACTTTTGTCCATATAAAATTTTCGAAATTTGTAAGGAGCGTAGACTTCAGCCAGACCCTTCAAACCCCACCCCCCTAAAAGTCTACGTAGTTTATGGACAGCCCCAGTATCCTTGTTCCTGTGGCACGATATACATATGCAATATTGTCATTGGCAGAGTAAGATCTCAGTTAATTACTGTGGATAGAACACTTAGCTAAGAAGCAGGCTTTATCTCAGTTTAAACGTTGCACCAAAAAAAAAGTTATGCGTTTAAAGGAACTTCTTAGTATTTAACCTTTTCAACAAGTTTGCAAGCGGGAACTTGGACAAAAACATGGTCAAAAAATGGACAAATAAGTGAACGTTTGAAGAACTTCCTGTTGACAGGCACATTTTACCCATTACTCCTTCACGGTCGTCGGTGTATACGAAACCAGGCCCCTGACACGGCCTATATCAATGCATTGGAATCATGGTAGACAGGATGTCCTGGGCGCTAATAAATAGCGCCCACTGTCAAATGCGAAAACATCAACAATTTTTTGTTTAACGTTTATTTTGGTTTGTTGATCAGTTTTTGGAATCATTTTTTCCACCGCTTATGATCACAAAACACTTCAAACTCGCTTTAATATTAATGTACGGTGTACGGTAAGAGAAGAATGCGATTAGTTGAATAAAGCAACCCAACAAACACGCATTGTGAATGTGATTAGGTGTGTGGCTCACAACATCAAACAAAAGCTGCGTGTGTTGATTACACGCTCGTTTCAATTTGCACGAATATGAGTATAAGGCAGTTAGATGTTGGCTACGATAAATTTCATTGATGCCAGGGGCCTGTACGAAACCAAGTACGAAACCAACCCCCATCCATCGCGCTACATGCATTCGTACCGATGGGGATACTCGGCGAAGCGTTATGTTGCTTCTCCTTACGCCGCCGCCGACTTCTTCTCTAAGCAGCAGCGGTTACATAACCAAAGGCGCAAAAGTTCAACAGTCACCACACACCGCTCACGTAAGACCAAGGCTGATAGGACTGGCTCCTCGGTGCCATAGGCGCCACAACTCAACTCGCTCAACTCACCTCGCTACAAGTGTTGGCAAATATTGAATTTCGCAATTTCTCACGACGGTGCGAAAAGAGTCTAACAAACGATTATTGCAACAGCGCGGAGGTGAGCGCGTGTCTTCGCCAGTGGATGCCGTATCTCAATCGCAAATGTACAATCAAACTACCGAAACAATAGATGGAAATCCGAGAAAATTTGATAGTACTTGGGGTCGTTGATTATATTATAATTATCTATAAAAATCTATTAAATTTAGTTTCTACCCAATAAGTTTCTGGAGACTTTATTTTAAAATTACATATGTGCTGGATCCGAAAAGGGTTTTAAAAATCTTACATCTGGTGTATTTCGTATGTGAATAATAAAATAAAGTACAGCTAGTTACAAAACGTTTCCGTCTCATTTGGTCGAATGACATACACTCCCGTTCAAAAGTTTGGGGTCACCCCCTTAAAAACATGTCATTTTTTTAGGCCCATATCTCCGCCAATTTGCTTCCGATTTCAAAACCCTAGGTTTCATTCAAAATATAATAAGTCAAAGAAACATTGAACATGATTTAAAAGAAACTTTTTCAAAAAAAAATTGTATGTAAACTTAACCCAAAGTTGCCAAATTTTCTAAAAAAAGAATATAAACTTACGGCAGTGTCGCTGGAAGTTGGGTCGACCAAATTTTAAGATGAGAGCGGTAATATGACCCATTTTTTATTAGCTTTCAACTGCTATTTACAGAACTTAGCTAAAAAATCTAGAAAAAAAGTTATTAAGTAAATTAATCCTTGATGTCATCGACCAAAAGTTTGGGGTCATCCCTCAAAATGCTGTATCGGCCAAAAGTTTGGGGTCACTATCGTAAAACATGGAAAAGTGATTTGTTGATATCTTTGTCATCTTTTATTCAATTTTAATTCTTCTTTGCTTATTTGAAACAAAATAAATGATACTTACTGCATAGACATTGAACCACACATATTTGTTGAAATTTACATACTAAAACTTAACGTAAAGTTGCCTCATTTTTTGAAGCGTGGTAAAATGTGCTAACTTTACATAACATTTTTATATAAAAAATAGTTAAATACGTTAAGTTGAAGATATCAAACGTAAATTTAGTTAATTATCTTTGAAATGAGCCAAAAATAATAAAAATTGAACTATAGATGACGAAGATATCACCAAATCACTTTTCCATGTTTTACGAAAGTGACCCCAAACTTTTGGCCGATGACATCAAGGATTAATTTACTTAATAACTTTTTTTCTAGATTTTTTAGCTAAGTTCTGTAAATAGCAGTTGAAAGCTAATAAAAAATGGGTCATATTACCGCTCTCATCTTAAAATTTGGTCGACCCAACTTCCAGCGACACTGCCGTTCATTTTTTAGAAAATTTGGCAACTTTGGGTTAAGTTTACATACAAAATTTTTTGAAAAAGTTTCGTTTTAAATCATGTTTAATTTTTTCGTTGACTTATTATCTTTTGAATGAAACCTAGGGTTTTGAAATCGGACGCAAATTGGCGGAGATATGGGCCTAAAAAAATGACATGTTTTTGAGGGGGTGACCTCAAACTTTTGAACGGGAGTGTAATACAGGTACTCTGCGATATAACGTACAAAAAAGTTTTCTCTCTGTACGTTATATCGAAGTGTACGTTATATCGAAGCAGAAAAAAAATAATATTTTTTATGCTAGTATTGATGTATTCGACGTAAAAATAATCCCAAATAAGGATTTCTTTCGGTGGAAATTCACAAAACCAATAATGAAAAACTTGAGTTTTCACGAAAAAAACATTTCGTTTTTTTTGTAATTCGATATAACGTACATTTTGCTTCGATATAACGTAGGGTATCGCGCCACTTGGGCGGTGGCTTCTATATTCGTCTGTTTTCCACTATAACTCAGTCAATTTTGAACCAATTGACTTGAAATGTTGTACACGGGTAGATACTATACCTATCTCACCACATTCCAAAAGTTGTGTCAATTGGTTCAAATTTGACTGAGTTATAGTGGAAAACAGACGAATATAGAAGCCACCGCCCAAGTGGCGCGATTCCCTACACTAATTTTTATATCATTTTTATATTTTTATATCGAAGCGAAATGTACGTAATATCGAATTCGCTATATCGAGGGTATACGTTATATCGAAGTGTACCTGTACAACAAACATACAAAACATTCGCAGTTTCAACGCCAACAAATCCCTTAATGATAAAACTAGAAAGAATAGCCTATGACTAAAAGAAGAAAATAAGTATTTCTGATGATCATATTAACAACAAGAATGTTATCCAGAGATTGGCGAATAAAAGTACAGGTTACGTCGTGAAAATTTAGAAGTTTGAAAGGAATATACCAGTTCCTTATCAGTTTAATCGTCAATTTTAAATTTAAAATACGAAATGGGATTTCACAAAACATAATTTTACTTTAGGAGGCCACTATCCCACGCCTCTAACTGTTTTGATAATAATTCAGCCAAACGACATTCGGCCAAATGGTCGTATACCTTACAAAAGAACCTGCAATAAACGCCTTAAAATAGGCAATTTTCCTGAAAATCGTCTGAATTTAGCGAATTTAGCAAATTTGTCATACAAATATAATATGCTTAGGGGTAGGCGGGGCATTATGGACACCCGGGGCAGAATGGACACCCTCAATATTTTGAAATATGCGAACTTTTTTGAACTTTTAATGAATGGAGAATATAGTCCATTTGTCTAAAACGTAGTTTCAGGAAAGAAACATTCGAAATTAAAATTATACTTGATTTTACACGAAAAAGTTGCGTCCTCCGTTTTTTGTGCATGGAAATTATAATTTTCACACTATCTAAAATAAGATTTAGTGATTAATTTATTGCAGGTCGATTAAAACCTGATATTTCTAGAACACATGCAAGTAGTTTTGCTGTATCTACATACTTAACATGTTTAAATTTTCTTCTTTATTATATCAAAAATCAAGTTTGGAAATATCTTCTGCTGCCGGGGCAAAATGGGCACTCACCTTTTTGAAAGAAGCGGCAAAGAAAAAATATAAGCTAAATCACAAACCAACCAAATTCTTCGATTTCGGTACATTTCCGGTTAAATGTTCACTATAGTAGACATAGGGTGAAACAATTTGGTCAAAAAACGACAGCAGTGGAAAATAGTTGTTCTAGGCACAGCTGTACATGACGACAAAAACGAAGCTTTATCCAAAACAGCCTGAATTTAAATTAACTGAACAAAAATGAACTACTTCGGCGTATTATTCAACCAAAATAGTTGTTTTGTAATGAAATGACTTTATAGGTGTAAATAATGTACGAAATTCGTAAAAGTCTCATGGTGTCCATATTGCCCCATGGGGGTGTCCATTCTGCCCCGTATGCTTGAAGACGGTCATGAAAAACTAACATTTTTCGTAACATTTTTTAAAGTGGATAAAACATTTTTCTTCGTGAGCATTCTTATGGAATAGATGCTAAATAGACTTTAAAAGGATACATGTATCAAAAAACTAAACTTTTTTGACATCTTGCCAGGTAAAGTTGGCAAAAACCTTAGGGTGTCCATAATGCCCCGCCTACCCCTACTACAATTCGTACTCAAAGCTGAGTTCAATATGCTTACCATGGTTGAGGAAAAAAGTTTTGGTAGCCACCCGATATAGGGTCTTGTACAATTTGGGCAGGTTACTGTGGGAATTTGGCTTATGGTTCTCGATGAGAATCGCCCAGCACCAGATCCGATGCACTGCAACACATCCGACGTGGTCGAACGCTGACCGAAGAAAGAGGCAGAGCCGTGGCCTGCTATGATCTCGTCAGCAGCTGTCAGTCGACAGTGTAGGCGTTACCCCGGGTGGGCAATGTGCGTGCGTTATCAATTGTCTGTTAGCTTATTGAGGGACAAGACTCCAAACACACTGAAAGATGATCATTGTCAGACATATACCACACATTCCCCTTCTTCCCTCAACAAAAACGAGAAAAAATACTCTTACCAAGGGATCTAACAAATGTAGAGCAATTATTGTTTTCGTTTTCACTGAAAATTTGCATTGCTTCGCTGAATTACAAGATGTTTATTTCATTCGAAGGCTTACAACTAACAAAGCAAGAAATCTGTCAACAATACAAATGCTCTATCTATTTTGGTCATTTGCCGCTATAACTAAGTCAATTTCAAATCATTCGATTTGAATTTTTATAGGGTTAGATGCTGTAAGTATCTCACCGTGTGCCAAAAATTAAGTTATTGGGTACCAAATTGAATTAGTTATCGCGAAAAGTGCCCAAAATAGGTGCACCTGCCCAAATGGTACAAGACTCTACAAAGTGTGATGGGAAACTGTTGGTGTGCTTGACTGTAGTCAGAAACTGATGTTTTGTGGCTTCTCAGTCTTGACAAAATCAAAATGCTGTAATTTTGTTTCGACCACCGTTTCGGTCAGTTTTGACCTTCTTCAGGGACTATTGAAAAGTCACAAAACATAAGATATTTTGAAAGACAATCTTCCATCAAACTATAGAGTATAACCGGAATAATAGATATTTCTGGCGATTCAATTGGCTTCTTTAACGGTGTTGTGATAATTCGATATTCTGAATCTGCACGTCAAACTGAGCCGAAATCCAAATTTTCATGAATTTTGGAGCCCGGGAACCTATTTAAAAATCAATTTGAAATTTGTATGGGAGCGATTTGTCGAATCACCCCTCGTCGCAGTTTGTACTGGGCGGAGCTGTCAAACGGTTGCCCAGCTGTCAAAAGGTGATTTCAGAAAATTTCTTTGAAATTGATTTTAGGTACCAAAATAAGGTTCTAAAAATCTGAAAAAAATCATAGTGGCTCAGAAAAAGGTGCTCTTTCTTATAAAATCGAAAAATCAATATATTTTTCAAAATTTAAAAACCCAATTGTTGTTTCTTGAACCTTTTCTGAAACCCGACCCCGGAGATACAGATGGATGGATAACCCGATTCGATAGAAGAAATAAAAGACTGAAACAGAAAATTGTAGCTTTTGAATTGCAAAATAAAACTCGCCGATCGGAATGACCCTAGGGTTAAAAGGTCGTTAATACAAGAGATGAACCAGCCTAGGGCTGAAAATCTCTATAATAAAGAAATAATAATAATAGTCGTTAATACAACTGTCAATGGCATGCGGAGAAAAACGGGGAAGAGGAAGAACTGCCTGCTCGTTGTCCGGAATTCTGTTTAGCCTGTTGAGGCTGACTGAGAAGTCCTTCGTCGGCGAATATCAGGCGGGTTTTTGTGAGGGCCGATCAACGATGGTTCAGATGTCTCCTTGCAGCAGATTCTCGATAAATTTCGGGAGAACAACTTAAGCTAGTATGACACTCTTTGACCAATGCCAAATATTTGACCACTTTTGACAGTTAAATTTTGACCAAGGTGTACCTGACAAACAAAAATATTTGTCACTCTCGAAAAACGAATAGGGACAAACAGAGACAAACAACCTGCCAAAATTTATCTGTCAAAAGTGGTCAAATATTTGGCGTCTGGGCAAAGAGTGTAATAGCACCCTTACAGACCCATAATTTATTTATTAATTTTAAGGCGGCGCACGAATCAGTGAAGAGAAACGAACTATGGCAGATGACGATCGTACATGGTTTTCCGGCGAAACTGATTACTTGGATTACTACTTGGATCAGCGAAAAATGTTTGAGCAAATGGGAGCAACTCTCAGTTGCTCGAGCAACAAAAGCTTGCTCTGAGCAAAGCTGTCCTCCCCCTTGTGTCCATTACAAATTTTACAAACGAGCACTGGGACAAAAAGGAAGTAGAATTGGCCTTCATTTTCAATAAGCGAGTTTATGGATGCGGCAATTGAATAAAAAAAACAGAGTAATCGGCACAATAAATGCATATAATCGATATTTGCTTTTCTTTAAAAAAGGCACAAAAGTGTATGCTGAATTATCTGATAGATTTCTTAATCCCAGTTTATAATTATTTTATTTTACTGTGACTAAACTGTAGTAATGATTATATGTATGTAAACAAAGGTTTTGTATAAATAATTCTATAAATCATTCTAAAATAATCTCTAAGTTTATTCCAGTGTTTTTTAGGACGATCATTCCATCGTTGACGCAACCGTTCGCTTGTCTGATGATGCACGACACGACAGACGCAGACCGCTCTCTTGTCTGATGATGACATGCGGGAGAGCGAAATGATGATGACAGACGAACCGAGCACGAACGAGACCGAACGGACCGAACCGAATCAACGGCGCTGAATGTGAAAGGAGACAGTTTGAAGACAGACGTTGTGATTGACGGATATGTTGTGCGTGTGTAAATAAAAGAAGTGGAAATAGTCGAAAGCATCGAAGTGAATAAAAAAAAGAAAAGAAATTTGAATGAAGCTTGTTGTGTTCATTGTTGTTTTGTGGAAGAAAACCCTACATAAACCACCAGAGGTTTTCCAATTGAGTCAGATGACAACATGAGCTGGACCTCGATGTCAAGCTTGCATTTGTGGTACGAATCCAATAAATGAATCACCGGCAAGCATCAAATTTTTCCCTCACTCACGCGAGTAACGATCTATCACACAGCGATATTATCCGGATAAAGCAGCCTGTGATATTTTCCTTGCACCCATATCCGATTGAAAAGGCTCTCACTCCGGTTCCTTGGCATGAAAAAAGTATGCTCTCTCCAACTAGTGCTCACTCACAAATCGTTTGTTGACGCAGGAGAAAAAGGTGGCTAAGTCTGCACCAACCCACGTTTACACCCGGTTGACGTCTGAGCAGTTCCATGTTATCTAGATGGCCATGAAAACAAGAACAATTAATGTAAACACGGCAGTACTAAACGTCAAAAAAGTGATCTCGTGCATCGGTGGAGACGTTATGTGACTCGGACACGGAGTGATAAATTTGATGCTTTGATGTTTATCCGTGAGTTGTGCATGGAGAGAAAAAGAATTATCGCGAGCGCTGAAGTGAGAGACTTTTATTTTTCATCCCATGCAGTGAAAAACCATGATCGCGGAGGTGGAGAAATCCGAGGAAACCGATCACGTGAGTGAGAAATTTGATGCCTGATCACCGGACAATTTGGGAACTTTATCGGACCGTTTGATTCTAGATTCAACAAAACATACTGCAGACGACCAGCTTTTTGCGTAACGAATCTGCCTCGGGTAGAACAGACGACAGTCACGACAATAGTATACGATCTTTTAAATGTTTCCAAAGCTTTTCTGGGCGACAGTTTACAATAGAGCACGTTCAGTGAAGTACTAGATTTTTAGCTGATTTTTTGATGGCTAGAAGGTAAATTCTCCGTTTCTGCAACCAAAATATGCAAAAAGCGTGGGTATTATGATTCCTTGCCTTATTTATTGCCGTTAGACAAAACTTTGGAAACCTTATTGCAAGAGATAGGGAAATGGAGAAATCAATAGCACAGGCACCCAAAGTTTTGCTGAAACAGCATTGAATTATAACCAAGCTTTTTGCGTCATTTCATTGCAGAAATTGAGTAGGTAAATCATTATACAAACATTCATCTCATTACTAAAATCTAGCACTTCACTGATTGCATCCTATTGGTGGAAATTCGTCCTGTTTTAGGCGAAAAATAAACCAAACATTTTTCTACACATGTCGTTTTTAAAGTTTGGATCACTAGCTTTAACAATTAACAATTCAGAGAATAGGCATAAAATGTGAAACCATCTAGAGAAAAGTCCCAAGAAACAATTATTAATTTAAGAAAGGTTTCTCAAACCATTGTTATTAAACCATATGTGGAATAATATTTGGTTTACTAGAACTGAAACTTTTGTTCAACTAGCCAACAAACAAACTTTTGTTTGTTAGCCCAGAAATGGAGAATCTATTCAACAACGACCGTTGTATAAGCATTGAGAAATGCATGTTTTTTCAATGATTGTTCCTTGGTTATGCAACTGTTGTTCAACGTCAAAATCATCAGCTATATACAAAAATATTAGAAAATTAGTTATTAATTATTAATTAATTAATTATTAATTGGAAAAAATAAATTGCCATTTTTCATTTTTTTTACATATATTAAACTTGAAGCAACTTTAAATTACTTACAGCTGTGCATTTTAATTACATGTTTATGAAAAACTTTCAACAATGACAAGACTCGAACTCGGGACCTACTGCTTCACTGTCGTCTGCATCTGCTCTGCTCCAATCCGGGATACAAAATTTGAAACAAATAGCAGTATTTAAATATTAGGTCGACGACGTTTCCTTTCATGCGTTGAATAAACATCGCTTGAGTAATATTATTCGACTAATTGTCTAGATCAACATTAAAGCTGATCAATGTTTGATTAATCATTACCGCAACGTATGTTCAGTTCATGCTAATAAACCCTTTAGCAAGGTTTGTTCATCTGCAGTGCTACTGGAGCTTAACAGTAGCTGTGTGTAGGTGATGTTGTTGTTTTGCAAAATTGCCAGCTGTCAAACACTTTTTAACCATTTTGAACATCCAGTCAATTGAGCTGTGTTTAAATAGGTTTTAACATTTTTTGTATCGGAAGTGTGTGATTTCAGTGAAAAGCATGGAAGAAAAAAGTGGATCTCGAGCTTAATGAAAACAGTGTTCAATCCGCGTCGTGTCATGCAGAAGAAACGAGCCACTGGGGAACTTTCTGCCGCTGGTAGTTAGAGAGGCTTCAGCTGTCGTTTTTGAAGCTCAGTGGTTTCGCTGTCGTTCATCATTGTAGTTTTAAAGGTAAGTTGTGATGTTTTCGAGAGTGTTCGGTATATAATTATTTGCTGCTGCAACTCTCTTGGTTAATGTTTAATCCAGTGCGGGCTTAAAAACAGTGATCAGATTTATAATTGTGAACATGGCGAACAATGACTATGAAGATAGTATCACTACTAATCAGCAACTGAATAAAATGACTAAGCAAGTATTATTAAACTAAACTTAAGCTACTTGTTCCACTGAGAATCATATGTGGAACAACGACATCTAATGAGTTTCTCTTCTAGCATTGTTACAACATTATTATGCTATTGACGGTAATTCCTGAACAACTTTCTTTAAACTTTTGTTCGACTAGTTATTAAATTAACATCTATATGATGAACAAAAGTTCTATTTTAACCGTTTGTAATGTTTGTTCGTCACTTTGATCAACGCATGCTCTTGTTCAACTGTCGGCGCTTTTGTAAAATGTTTATTAAACTGGCATGCTTATTAATGGTTCTGAATTGTTACTTGGGGTGCTCTCTTAGTTTTGGTAAATATGTATGCAATTCCTGATTAAGCCTTAATCCATTTTTATTTTCCTTACTCTTGCTTCAGTTTGCAAATTTTGGGTGGAAACTGTATTGATATTCTGCAATAGAACATTTATCATTGGGAAATCTGAAAAATACTGCTTAAGATCAAAATTTGCTCTTCACATTTCCATCTGCAACATCCAGAAATAGAAAAATCTGAAAATTACTGCTCAAGATCAATATCAGTACTTTCTTACATTCATCTATAACATTCATCTATAACATCCGACTCTTTGGCGAGCGTTCGTTCGAGACAGTCGCAACTTTTCGTTCGTCCGGTTTGTCTCCAGTTCGGTGGCTATTTTCGTGCTAGTGTTTCCGAGTGATTAAGTTTATTAAGTTATTATCCCTAGTGGGACGAGTGCGGTTGGCTAGGCCACAATTTTTGCCGCAAAAGTTCGTTTAGTTTGAGTAAAGTTCACGTTTTCATTATATCACGTGGCGCATTGACCGATTATCGAGCACAGCAGTGCAACACCCCCCGCATACCGCGCCGCTCGCGCGGCCGTGATCGGCTTCTTCCAGTGAGTACCCAAGCTCATCGTCGTCGACAGCAGCAGCCCACCGAGAGAAGAGCAGAGAGCGTTCAACCGCCGCACACCACGACGGGCGCTCAGCAGCAGCTCGCTTCCTCCCAGAGCGGGCGATCCGATCGCTTGGACCTGTCGTCGTCGAGCCTGTAGCTAAACAGAGTGCACAAAGCTAAGTACATAAAGTTACCCCTCGTTGTTCCCCCCTCTCCACTGACTCTTTGATTAGATTTAATTTGGTATATAAGCAGTTTTTTTTTCTCATTTTTTTCCTCACTTTCCCTGTACAGTTAATTTTGTCCCTTGTTTTTTTTTTTATTATTTCGTCCCCGTGATAAGTGTTAGTTTAAGATTTTTGAGTGCCCCGTGGTGGTAGTTAGCTGCCACAATGGGCGATGATGATGATGGCGGAGGTATATCGTACCGCATCAACGAAGCTTTGTTATTGACATCGGATTGCTCGAGCCAACAAGGCGATTTAAATGCTAACCCCTTTGCCCCCCTTCACCCTGGTGCTTCTCCAATGGACACCAACAGTAAATCTGTTGCGACGTCCCCCCGCCTCAAGGCCTACCCTCCCGACTTTGGCGGGCCATATGTTGTTTTCTTCCGACCCAAAGGCAAACGTTTGAACACCGTTCAAATCAGCAAGGATCTGACTAAGCGGTATTCTTCCGTTGTCTCCATTGACATGGTCGGTACAGCTAAGCTTCGGGTGACAGTAGGCGACCGAAAACACGCTAATGAGATTGTGGCCTGCGAGTTGTTTACTCTTGAGTATTTTGTCTACCTTCCGAGCGCGTCGATTGAGATTTCGGGGAAGGTCGCCGACGCATCTTTGACCTGCGAAACGATCATGCAAGGCTGTGGTCGTTTCCATAACCCTTCTCTACCTCCTGTCCAGATACTGGATTGCCGGCAACTGCATTCGGTGTCCCAGGAGGGCGAGAAGAAGGTTTACACACCATCTGACGAATTTTCTGTGACCTTCTCCGGATCTGCATTACCAGATCTGCTGGTGATTGGCAAACTTCGGCTACCTGTGAGGCTGTATGTACCGAAGGTAATGAATTGCATCAATTGCAAGCAGCTGGGCCACACCGCCCAGTACTGCAGCAATAAACCTCGCTGTGCAACATGCGGGGAGAGACATGTGGACGGTGCGTGTAAAACGCCGCCCAAGTGTGTTTATTGTGGTAGCGATCGTCCACACGATCTCAATGTTTGCCCAAAGTACATACAGCGAAAACAACATCAAAAACGATCGTTGCAGCAGCGTTCAAGGCGAAGCTACGCCGAAATGCTGAGAAAAGCTGCTCCGGTCGTTGAATCACGCAACATCTACTCGTCTTTGTCTCTCGATGATCAGGGCTCTGACTCTGAGGTCGGGGACGGGGTTCCCTTTGTTTTTAAGGGTGAAACGAGGAAACGGGTGAGGCTCCAGAGACCCACCAAAAAACCTCGGAATCTGCCTAGCAGTGACCCCCAACCCACCGTGACAAATTCTAAGAGTGTTAAAAAAGGTAACAAACGTTCACCTCCTGGATTCAAAATCCAAGATGAACGAGACTTTCCTTCGCTCCCGGGAACATCAAAAATCCCAGATGTCCAAAATTTTTCGACTTCTCAGCCAGAGGGACAGCATTCGGAGAACCAGGAACAACCTCTTGGTGCTCCGATGTTTACGCTTTCTGGCATCGTAGACATCGTCCTTAACTTCTTTAATGCTTCTGACTCAGTGAAGAGCATTGTCAAAGCACTTCTTCCTTGTGTGTCTCCTCTTTTGAAGCAGTTGGCTTCTAAAATGCCCCTCCTTGCGACATTCGTATCTTTCGATGGCTAATTTAACCACCGAGGTCGAAGATATGATTTCTGTGCTACACTGGAACTGCCGTAGTATCGTACCAAAATTAGACTCTTTCAAATTTTTAATTAACAATTTACAATGCGATGTTTTTGCGCTATCCGAAACATGGCTGACACCCGATGTAACCTTACCTTTTTCCGATTTCAACATTATCCGTCTTGATCGGTCCGACTCGTACGGAGGGGTGCTTTTAGGGATCAAAAAGCAGCACTCATTTTACAGAGTCGATTTTCAACCGATGACAGGCATCGAATCCGTCGCATGTGAGGTGACAATCCGAGGTAAAACCCTCAGTGTTGCCTCCATATATCTTCCACCGAGAACTGCGATATCTCGCAGGGATCTCGCCCACATCTGCTCGGTTATGCCTGAGCCACGGCTGCTCATGGGAGATTTCAACTCCCATGGTACAGGCTGGGGGGAACTGTACGATGACAGCCGTTCAACTTTGATATATGACCTCTGCGACGACTTCAACATGACAATTTTGAACACCGGAGAAGTTACGCGAGTGGCACCTCCAGCTAAAGATGGCAGTCCTAGAGACAGCCGATTAGACCTCTCAATCTGTTCGAGCTCACTATCGCTGGAGTGTACATGGAAGGTTATCCAGGATCCCCATGGTAGTGATCACCTTCCGATCGTTGTTTCTATTTCCAATGGTTCACGTCAACCTCCATATATCGACATTTCCTACGACCTCACGAAACACATTGACTGGGGAAAGTACGCGGAAGCAATTATCGACGGTGAGCAATCGGTAGAAATTCTTCCACCGCGGTAAGAGTATCAGTTTCTATCAGAACTGATCATCAGTAGCGCGCTGCAGGCACAACGTCGGCCAGTTCCAGGTCCTTCGGCTCGCAGGAAACCCCCCAATCCGTGGTGGGATAGCGAGTGTACAGAAATCTATCGCGAGAAATCCGCTGCGTTCAAAGAGTTTCGGAAACGCGGTTCGGTTGAAAACTTTAAGCGGTACGTTTCCCTTGAAAGCAAGTTCAAGAACTTGATCAAGGCGAAGAAAAGCGGTTACTGGCGTCGGTTCGTCGAGGGTTTATCGCGCGAGACATCAATGAGAACTCTTTGGAACGTCGGGAGAAGAATGCGTAACGCGTCGTCGGTAAACGAGGATCGAGAAAGCTCTCCTCGGTGGATTCTCAAGTTCGCAAAGAAAGTTTGTCCAGATTCCGTACCCGTGGAGCGAATAATTCGGGATGTTTCCGAGGATAGGGACGACATGGATAGGCCGTTTTCGATGGTTGAATTCTCACTTGCTCTTCTTTCATGTAACAATTCCGCT
Organism: Aedes albopictus; assembly: GCF_035046485.1. Taxonomy (NCBI): domain Eukaryota; kingdom Metazoa; phylum Arthropoda; class Insecta; order Diptera; family Culicidae; genus Aedes; species Aedes albopictus. The sequence goes on from NC_085138.1 coordinate 167,130,865, forward strand.
CCAGGAATGGATCGAATTAAGTTCAACTTGCTTAAAAACCTCCCCGACGTCGCTAAGAGGCGCTTGTTGAACTTGTTTAATCAGTTCCTGGATAACAACATCATTCCGGATGATTGGAGGCAAGTGAGAGTGATAGCTATTCAAAAACCCGGGAAACCCGCGTCGGATCATAATTCGTACCGTCCAATCGCGATGTTGTCTTGTCTACGGAAGTTGTTAGAGAAGATGATTCTCTTTCGACTGGACAAATGGGTTGAATCGAATGGCATGTTGTCTGATACACAATTTGGTTTCCGTAGAGGCAAAGGAACGAACGACTGTCTTGCGTTGCTTACTTCAGAAATTCAGCTTGCCTTTGCTCAAAAGCAGCAAATGGGCTCAGTGTTTTTGGATATTAAGGGAGCTTTTGATTCAGTTTGTGTCGATGTTCTCTCCGACAAATTACACGGAAGTGGCCTTTCACCAATTTTGAACAACTTTTTGTATAATTTGCTGTTTGAGAAGCAGATGAGTTTTACTCATGGCGACTTGACAGTTTCACGAATTAGCTTCATGGGTCTCCCCCAGGGTTCATGTCTAAGCCCCCTTCTTTACAATTTTTATGTTAGAGACATAGATGATTGTCTCATGGAAAATTGCACGTTAAGACAGCTTGCGGATGACTGTGTTGTTTCTATAACGGGATCAATAGCAGTCGATCTGCAAGGACCACTACAGGATACTTTGGACAATTTGTCTACTTGGGCTCTCAAGCTGGGTATCGAATTCTCTCCGGAGAAAACTGAGATGGTTGTCTTTTCTAAAAAACACAAACCGGCAAAGTTTCCGCTCCATCTGATGGGTAAGACAATCACTCATAGCATGTCTTCTCAATATCTCGGCGTCTGGTTCGACTCCAAATGCACCTGGGGGAAGCACATTGTGTATCTGATACAGAAATGCCAAAAGCGAATCAACTTTATGCGAACTATTACCGGAACATGGTGGGGAGCACATCCGGAAGATCTGATCAGGCTGTACCAAACAACCATTCTGTCGGTTTTAGAATACGGTAGCTTCTGTTTTCAATCCGCGGCGAAAACACACATGCTGAAGCTTCAACGGGTTCAGTACCGTTGCCTTCGGATCGCGTTAGGTTGCATGAACTCGACTCACACAATGAGTTTAGAGGTACTCGCTGGTGTACAGCCTCTGACAGACCGCTTTGCGGAGTTATCGTTCCGGTTCCTCATCCGATGCGAGGTTGTGAATCCATTGGTCATAGAAAATTTCGAAAAGCTGCTCGAACAGAACCCTCAAACTCGTTTTATGAGTGTGTACTACTGGTACATGACGCTGGAGGTAAGCCCATCTCCGGTTAACACCAATCGTGACAACTTCTCAGACTTCGACAGCTCCTCTGTGGATTTTGATCTCTCTATGAAGGATGAGATCACCGGTATACCGGAATCTTTTCGTTCCATAGGTATTCCACAAATTTTTGCAAGTAAGTTCGGGCATGTTAGCGGGGACAGACAGTTCTTCACAGACGGTTCGAAAACCGATGATTCGAGTGGTTTCGGTGTCTACAACGAATTTCATAGCGCCACCTACATGCTTCAAAAGCCATGTTCGGTATACATTGCTGAGCTAGCGGCTATATACTACACCTTAGAGTACATTCGCACTCTTCCACCTGAGCACTACTTCATTTTTACCGACAGTCTAAGCTCTCTGGAGGCTGTTCGGTCAATGAAACCGATGAAGCACTCAGCGTACTTCCTGAATGGAATACGCCAAGTCTTGAGTGCTTTGTCCAAACGCTCATACATCATCACCATAGCTTGGGTCCCTTCACATTGCTCAATTCCGGGCAATGAGAAAGCGGACTCTCTGGCTAAGGTGGGCGCTAGCGGAGGCGATATTTACGAGCGTCAAATCGCCTTCGACGAATTTTTTGCATTGGCCCGTCAGGAGACCTTGATCAGCTGGCAACACAAATGGAGAGATGGAGAGATGGGTAGATGGTTGCACTCCATCATTCCACAGGTGTCGAAGAAGCCATGGTTCAAAGGGTTGGATTTAGGCCGTGATTTCATTCGTGTAATGTGTCGGCTGATGTCCAACCACTATTTGTTGAATGCACATACCTTCCGTATTGGGCTCTCAGAAAGCAATATCTGTGTCTGTAGCGTAGCTTACCAGGATATCGAACATGTCGTGTGGGGATGCAATGAGTATCGTGAGGTCAGATCTGAGCTGCATGAAATTCTCCGGGTCCGAGGAAAACAACAGAAACCCGTTAGAGAAGTGTTGGCAGGACTTGATTTGGAATACATGAACCTGATTTACCAGTTTTTGAAACGTGTTGATGTTAGAGTTTGATGTAGTACGTTCCTTGTTTTTGTTGTCCGCCTTTTGGTTTTGTTGTTCGCCCCTGTCTGTTGTCACCCCCTTCCGTTTGTCCTCTTCTTGTCGTTTTCTACCGATAAAGTCCTTTCTTTTTGGTTCCGTTACAGATATGGACAATTTGTCCCATCAATGTTTTAGTATAAGTTAGCAAATAATTTAGTTTTAAACCCATAAATCCCTCCTTCCCAATTTTTTTTTTCTCAATCCTTAACCTCGAAACAGCCGCGAGTACTTCGGCTTCCCAAACTAACATAGCTTAAGGCAGTAATAAATTGTAAAATGTAAAATCATTGTAAAAAAAAACAAAAGATTTCGGCTCAGTTATGCTCATGTAGCGCCCGAGCCTTCCAAATAAACGAATAAGTAAAAAAAAAAATCTATAACATCCGAAATCTGTAAGATCTGAAAACTACTATTCAAGATCGTAATTAGTTCTTTCACACACTCATCAACAGCACCGCGGGACCAAACCAACACAACTACCATGACACGCAAACACCTTGGAAAAGGTAAAACTTGATGCTCTTGTTACCTCCTATTTTCAGATATGAGTCGTAGTGCAGTAGTAATGTCACTGCTCATAAATCACAAGGTCATAAGTTCGATTCTGGTCGCGGTCATTTTACTTTTTTTACTCTACTCCATCTGTCAGATCATTTTATGGTATTGGTTTGATGTGCTACAGCCCAGATATCCCCAGATATTGGTCTGATCTTATAATATCAAAATGAGATATTATTATGTTCTTCCCCATACTAATTTTTAATCTTATTTTTGATCTTTTATCTCTTATGTCAAACAAACCTATAGCTTATTATGATCATGAGTACTTCACTGAGGAATATCAAATGATGATATTGTTTTGATTTTTACTTCTACTTGAGCTGCGAGCAATATTCGGCGGTAAACAGGAGGATGGCATTTGGCGGAACTGATCAGTTAAAAGCAACCTCACTTTACATGTTGTTCAAGTCGATACTGTATCGAATCGCCAGATGTTCACTGAGCGGCTATGTGTGTAGCCAGCGCTTACTTTCCAGTTTGAATTACTTGTTAGACCAGGACTACAAAACGTTACATCGATAATCGACTCCGCTCCATTCCGACTAAATGATTTTTTTTAGTACCGACATTAACTGGATCGACATCTAGCATGGCCAGTGCATATAGCAGGAATAGACCCAGCTGGTTCGTAAAACGGCTTCCTCATTCCACGGTCCAGGCATAGAAGTCAGCCGATATTACTACATACCGGCCTTCGCCCAGTCAACACTGTCGTAATGCAGTCCAGCATCTGCGCAAACTGCTCGATCGACCACCGCAGTTAGCAGCTAGAGAAGAAGACCCCGTTTACTGTGGTGTGTAAGTGTAAGTGTGAAGCCTTTTTACGAATTTTAACACAACACGGTGGCCCTCTATGGTTACGAGGCGTGTACTGGAAGTAGGTAGATCCAAAAGGTGAGCAGGGATCCCTAGACGTTCGGGGAAGCAGGAGGAACATTTCCCAAGATCGACGACGATGGTGCTCTACTATACGCTCGGCACTACACTAAATTCTTTTTTTACACGATCTTTTTTTACGCAGTTTTATTTTACACGATTTTTTTACACGATTTTCTCGAAATTACGCGATGTGCTTTTGGAAAGATTCTTCTTTTCTGGTTGCTATTTACTTCCGACGGGGCTCAAATTTCAACCAGAGATCTCTCTTATCATCCTTGATACCCTGTCAAAATTTTAGGATGATCCAATAAAAAAGTTTTGAAAACTTTTTCTACACGATTTTTTTTACGCGGAACAAAAAATCGCGTAAGAACAGAATTCAGTGTACCGTCGTGCGGGGTTACTTTTGAAATGCGGGGCTACTTTGGACACTTTCGAATATGGATTTTTTGAATTCGAAATATGGTTCAAATCTGTTTGATGTCTTTGGGACTATTACGAAGCAATAGTTTTCCCTCCATTTGGTTGAAATTATTTTTCATACGAACCGTTTATTGCTTGGCAGGACGCGAAAATACATCGAATAAATCAATAAAATATACATAACGTATCAGAACATTTGGTCTGTAAGCATTGTTTCTACAGTTCATAAATTTCAAAGGGTTGATCAATTCATTCAAAATATATCAACGTAGCATAATCGCATAATCGAATATTTGTATCGTTATACATTATAAATGACCATTTCACCCAAATAAAGGATTGATGGTCCTTTTTTTCAGGCTATTTATATAGCAATATCACGCTGCTCATAATACCAAAGGTAGCACGGAACCATCTTCAAACGCATAAATTTATTGAAATCATGTCTGATATAGTATACTACAGTATTGGTACAAAGTAGTTTTCTAAATAAACCTGGAATTTGAAATGCAATTTTGTTTTAGATAAAAATGTCCAAAGTAGCCCCCATCTGGTTCTACATGAGATGTGTCCGATTGGTGTATGAACAACTTTTTTGTTTATTGATGGATTTAGTTCAAATTTTGCATAGGGAATCGCGCCACTTGGGCGGTGGCTTCTATATTCGTCTGTTTTCCACTATAACTCAGTCAAATTTGAACCAATTGACACAACTTTTGGAATGTGGTGAGATAGGTATAGTATCTACCCGTGTACAACATTTCATGTCAATTGGTTCAAAATTGACTGAGTTATAGTGGAAAACAGACGAATATAGAAGCCACCGCCCAAGTGGCGCGATACCCTACATCCTACATACATACTCACAATTATTATGTGTAAAAAATGTGGAAATCCATTCACTACTCTGGGAGTTATAATGTCATAAAGTTGAAAAATCATGAAAAAGTGTAAAAAGAAGCCCCGCACGACGGTATAGTGAAGTTACTTTATAGTATAAAGACATGGGCAAAACACCACACCGTGCCGCACCGGTGGCGTGTTTGCCCGTAAACACACCACCGTGTGTGCTCATATCACCACCTTCGTTCAGCTTCTACTGATGAACACGCAGTGCGACTGGCGAAACACTCGTGTCGGTGTTTCAGTTTTGGTTGGGCACGGAGGCCGAGTGTTTCCGATTGTTTGAAACACCAAAGCAGTGAGCTCGGCCACAGTGCGTGGTAGCTTGGCTGCATCAGAGCCACTGAGTCAGAAGGGACGAGAAAGACAGAAAAGGAGCCGCCAAGTGCTTCACTTTCGTCGTCGACCAGCAGCATTTGCAACTGGTGCTGGAGAATGAGCGGCACCGAGCGCTTGAACTCGCACGAGTGTTTTGCATAATCGGAAACACTCGGGCTCCGTGTTACCCGAAGCGTCAAACACCGTGCCCAGTGCCTGAGTACCGCCACCGACACCAGTGTTGAGCCAGACACGGTGCGTGTTCGTTCTGAAGCACGGAGAGCTAGGTGGTGGCTTGGCACCCACGGTTGTGTGTTTGAGCATCGACTCCTCGTGCAGTGCAGTGTTTGGACATGTCTGCTTTATACAGTGATAGACATTCGTTTAGCCGAGACCAAAAAAAGTGTCAGGAAACTCATACAAAAGATTTTATGATAAAACTTTTTTATCATAGTGATAGTATATCTAGTACTGTTTTATAAAAATGTGATACATTAAACTTACATATACACTGAAACAAAACCGAGGGTAAAAACCCTTCAAATGTAATTTTTTGCCTAGACATTCGTTTAGCCGAGGTAAGTAAAAAATTGGTTTTCAATAGATTTTTTGCAATTTCGTGAGTATATTTCGAGGATATACTCCAAGGCATTTAGTTTATGACGTGTTAGCAAGATAATTGACCTTAAAAGTTTATTTGTTTGTGAAATTCAGAGAAATATTATAAAAAAATATCCCGATAAGGAGAAGCGAAGATAAACAAATTTATTTAAGAAAAATGATTTCTGTTAACACTCAAACGTAAGCTAGATTATCAGTTTTGAAAATATGGCACAGAATTATGGTAAGAAATGTTCAAATTATTGCATAAAATGTCATGGAAAAATTAAGTATATTGGTTTTTGGTTGGTTAAACTTTAAAATGGGATTGATAAAAGCTAAAATAAATAGTTCTGCATTGAAATAAAGACGTACCCTAATGCCTGTGGAGTATACCTGCTTGATACTAGCATTACTAAATGAGTTTGAAGACTGCAACGTGAAAGAACTGCAAGAAGTGTCAGATTTTTTGTACCCTGTTTATTCAAAAGCAGGTGCTCATACAAAAATGCAAGATATGGTCAAACAATTGGCTTATTTCATTCAATCTGAAGAAATATATTAAAAATGAGTCTTAGTTGTGAACCACATTCATTTTTAACATGTTTTATTTGAAAAGAAAGTCTAAATTATGAAACAAGTAGTTCATGCTAGAAATTTGAATACTTTCGGTGCCATTCCTCGAAATATGAGCCGTTCAATGTATGTTATTTCAGTCAGAATACAGTCTAGAAGATATTGGGAGCTATAAGAAGACGTAATAGTAGTAAACGCTGTGATTTATGCAAGTGAAACCATCATATTTCATCAAAACAACACTTAAATACGTGATTTTTTGATGGTTTGCATTATTTTTTTTCTGTTAAAAACATTGTTTTTCGTAAATTTTCAACCTGCTTCGGTCATGAAACTTTCATTAGATTCTTTTGAAACACTTCCGATTAAAATAACTACATCAAATCTCAATTTGGAAACATTTACGATATTATGATATATTTATATGAGATGCATGCAAAATTAATATGGCAACACTTCCAAAAACGATCTAATTCATGATTTACAAGTCGATCTATAATGCAGAGCACCATACAAAATGACTTTGTTGGATATTTTTCGAAATTTGATGGTTTTTTATTATGGAATTCTAAAAATTGTACAATTCGGCTAAACGAATGTCTAGGCAAAAAATGACATTTGAAGGGTTTTTACCCTAGTTTTTTGTTTCAGTGTTTATGTAAGTGTGATGTATCACATTTTTATAAAACAGTACTAGATATACTATCACTACGATAAAAATGTTTTATCATAAAATCTTTTGTATGAATTTCCTGGCACTTTTTAGAAAAAAAATTAGCCTCGGCTAAACGAATGTCTATCACTGTAGCCAAAACCTAGACTGAACTTAAACGCTTATTTATCGCAATATATTTGTTAAACAGTATCCGGTTGGACCGAGATTTCAATCCTGCCATCTTCCCTAATCCTGCAGCCAACCCTGCCGACGTCGTCGCACCGATGCGATGTTAGTGTTGTTCGTTGCTCAAGCAGTTATCACAGTGAATGACGGTATGAAATGTGCTTCAAATTCAAACCCCACACACGCGATTTTGCATAATGAATGCACACTGAAATGCTCTCTTGACGGTTGGTGGTGGGATCCACGGCGTAGCTATGTAACATCGCATTAGGTACCTGAACCTATGAGCGTATCATATATGCAATGCTACATTTGCACTACACAGAGAAGGATTTAGAGGTGGTCGTATAAAGCGATGTCGTCATTGTTAACCTACATCCTACATCACCTTGTGCTGGTCCTTTAGGCAGGGAACCCGTAAAGCTGATGGCGTGACCTTGCTTGCTATCAGAAGATGCAACGAACGCCAGCGTGCTTTTGTATCTTTTGAGGTTTGCACGTTTGAGAGTAGGTATGTGCTTTAGATGGAACGACGTTTGATTCTTGTTTTGAGAATTCATGACATTAACACGTGTGGAAGACAATGACAGATCATTTAATAATGGTTAGCGTGGGATAAGCTACAGATACACTGAAAATATATTTTGTTTCATTGTACGAAATCACTCGTCATGTTTACAAATGCCATTCGTTGTTTTCTGCAACGAAAAGCTTCGTAATGTGAATGAGTTCTTTTCGTACAAAATTGCTCCGACACATTTTTCTGTCTCTTTTTTTTTTGTCGGAATGACATTGAACATGCTTAAAAAAATACCACACGTTTGTCCACTTGGATACCACAGGCTTCTAATCACGTATCTTCTGATTGATACCTACCAGTGCTAACCACCCATCTGTGGGCGCTTGTTGAAACCATCCAAAAACAACCAGAACGCTTTCCACTTTGGTTCTGTTTATAAATAACCTTCACTTCCAACCGAGAGCATATTTCCTTTCCTCTTCTCGCACACGCACCGTCATATGCTCATGAAAACAGGTTGCTTTGTTTTCTCTGCGATCCAACCAAGCGTCAGTGAGGACTGCAAAACTTTGTTGCATTCTACGAAGCAAAATTTTCTTTTTACGCATGGTTAGTAAAAAACGTATGACATTTGTATGTTTTGTTTTATTCTACACAGCTGGAGCTAAAATCTACGAATGAGCAAGTTGACCGCGTGTCGGATTCGTGATTTCGTACATGATACTACTCCATTTGTATTGTTTCAGCATGGTGGTACGAATGGACCGTACATTATACGCAAATTGCTTTCAATTTACGAAAACTAGTTTTACGAAACATATTCGTTGAGGTTTTACGAAAGAATATTCTGAGTGTAGGTAGTGTTGGACAAGTTCTTGATTTATAATGACTGATCTTATTTCTAATCCGTATAGATGTGCGAATGTTATAAGAAAAAAAAAGCAAGAACAAAACTCAGCAATTGAAGAAGGTCATCACTTATGACTACTATAGACTTGGAGCTGGTGTGAACTTACTCTGTTGCAAACAGAGGTACACTAAAAATTTGAAAATTATTTATAACCATTGTTTAACAAGTTTTGTAATTTATTGTGACTTTATGTTTCAGATACAATTTCTGTTGCACATAATTGACTGGCCGGTGGACCTGCGTAATCATCTCTCACCTCTCTATATATGCTATAATTGCTACCGGGAAATGTATTGTACCACTATTAATTAAGCAATTTGTCCGTGAGGACGATGAATCAAGTGCAGGCAACATAATTGGAATAACGGTTATCGCCACCATCATCATCATCATCATCATTTTGCTATTATCCGTGATCCGGATCCTGGCAGTGCTGATCCTTGTTACACCACCAACGCAAAAGTATGCTCTCATGTACTCTCGTCGTCGTCGTCGTCATCGTCATCCTGGTAGTCTTGCCTACATTCAGGCGGCAGCGGCACAGTTACGCTGCCACACGAGGCTCGTAATAGCCCACATCCGCCACGTGATTGCTATCTACACATCCTCGCGCGACAAACGGCGACGATCTCCGAGCCATGCTGGCTGTCGGCGGCACACATCATGGGCCAGGTCATACCCGATTAGGGGGAGATGACATAATTGTGGATTCACAAATGTTATCGAAAATTCTTCTTCTAGTAGAATACTTGCTGTATTCTGCAAAATTTTGCAAGCGACGGGGCAGCAGGCACGGCTAAAAACAAGACCATTGATCCCAATTCAAGATGTCCGGCGCCCCGATCCACCATAGGCAGTACCTCGGTTGCAGCCAGCACTAGGCTTCGCGACTCCGAATCACAGAAACAACTGGTACGAAAGCGGATGTGAACAGTTGAAAAAGGAGAAGAATGTAGCATGGGCGAGAATGCTGCAACACCGTACGAGAGCAAATGAGGCACGTTATAAACAGGCACGGAACAGGCAGAACTCAGTCTTCCGGACAAAGAAGCGCCAACAGGAAAAACAAGATCGCGAAGCGATGGAAGAGCTGTACCGCGCAAAGGACACACGGAAGTTCTACGAGAAGCTGAACCGCTCGCGCAGAGGCTTTGTTGCGTAAGCCGACATGAGCCAAGACAATCACGGGAATCTTCTCACGAGCGAGCGTGAGGTGGTCTAGAGGTGGCGGCAGAATTACGATGAGCACTTCAATGGCGACGTTGCATGTACCGAAGGCGGCGTGGTAACAGATCTAGAAGTACGTGCGCAGGACGAAAGATTTCCGGCCCATACCTCCAAGAGATGGAGGAGGAGGTTAGCCGGTTGAGAAACAACAAAGCCGCTAGACCAGATCAACTACCAAGCGAGTTACTAAAATACGGTGGAGACCAAGATTTGAGAAGAGGAAGTATTGCAGGAGGAATGGTTGGAAGGTGTCGTGTGTCCCATCTACAAAAAGGGCGACAAGTTGGATTGCGGGAACTACCGCGCGATCACACTACTGAGCGCTGCCTACAAGATACTCTCTCAAATGTTATGCCGCTGACTATCACCGACTTCAAGAGAGTTCGTGGGGCAGTATCAGGCTTGATTCATGGGTGAAAACGCTAGAATGGTCAGATGTTCGCCATCCGCCAGGTGTTGCAGAAATGCCGCGAATACAACGTGCCCACACATCACTTGTTCATCGATTTCAAATCGGCGTATGATACAATCGATCAGCTATGGCAGATTATGCACGAATACGGATTCCCGGATAAACTGATACGGTTGATCAAGGCGACGATGGATCGAGTGATGTGCGTAGTTCGAGTATCAGGGACACTCTCGAGTCCCTTCGAATCTCGCAGAGGGTTACGGCAAGGTGATGGTCTTTCGTGCTTGCTGTTCAACATTGCTTTGGAGTGTTAGCGTTGAGAAACGCTAACTTTGTTTATTGCGTTGTTTTTGAGAATAAATTTGTTAATTGTTTAGTATTTTTTAGTAAAATTTAGATAAAATTGTTATTTTGTTATTTGTTATAAATTAGTAAATTGTTAGAGATAATTAATAAAAATCAGAACAAAATTTGTTAACACACATGCACCCAACACTGAACAGATCTAAGACAACACATACACAAAATGAGCCAAAAAGGGGAGAAGTGGACGCCATGACACATCCACGTCAGAAAGAGAAAGAAAAAGGGAAATTGGGAAAAGGCAAAGGGGACAGGCTACTGGGTCGAAGATAGCCAAGAGCAAAGTCTTTCGATTCTGACCTCTCGAGGCAACTAGTGCGTTATCGTAGAAATCCAAACCACCAAAGTCAATTTAACCGTTGATCCGTTGATTAAAATAATCAGCAGTTAAAGTTAGAAACGAAAGTTAGTTCGTGAATCGTGAATTATAGAATCAGGTATGGTTCTTCAGACCAAAAAGTGATTCAGCAGTTGGTGAGACGCCCAGTAGCCCTGTGTCTAACCCCACTTTCCTTAGGACCCATTATTATAGGCCTATTCAGCCTGGTAGTGGCCACCCGTGGTCCGTGACCGCCTGTGAGGCATCCCGTCCGCCATCTAGGAGGCCCGAACAACGCCCTTCCGTTCGGTTAGTGGCCCTCCCGGACAGCCCGAAGTTCCGTCTGGCGTTGAGGACCCTCCGACGCCCAGAAAGACCCGTGAACGCCCGAAGTCCTCGGCATTCCCCGTTGAGACCCCTGGACATCAGCCACCACGCCACCCCGGTGGTCAGATCAAGCGCGAAGGTTGTGCCGCGCACCCCGTCATCCCGTCCAAGCCCGTTGGTCCACCGAACGCCCAGGATACCCGCAGAAACCCCCCCAGGGCTCCACTTCCGGCCGGCCGCAACGACACACCTCACACCGACACGCCACACACCCCACAGTAAGTTAAAAAAATAATAAAAAGTAAAAAGCTAAAAGTGTGTTTTACTTGGGTTCTTGACCAGCGAAAAGTGCCGACCCTAAGAGTCTCGCTCGCTAGGCGTGGTCCTTCCGACCCGCCAAGTAACAGGAGGGTGTAATAAGAAGAGCGGGGATAAACACGAGTGGGACGATTTTCACGAAGTCCGTTCAGCTGCTTGGTAAATTTGAGACGATGGCGGACACGTACATCCGGCTAAAGAGTGAAGCCAGGCGAATCGGATTAGTTATTAATGTGTCGAAGACAAAGAACTTGATGACAAAGAGCTCCAGGGAGGAATCACCACGCCCGCTACCCCGAATTTTTATCCATGGTGATGAAATCGAGGCGGTTGAGAATTCGTGTACTTGAGCTCACTAGTGACCGCCGACAACGACACCAGCAGAGAAATTCTGAGACGCATTGTGTCAAGCAATCGAGTTTACTTTGGACTTCGCAGAACAAAGTTCACCGTCACACGAAGTCAACTATCTACAAAACGCTTATTAGACCGGTCGTCCTCTATGGGCACGAAATATGGATCCTACGTGCAGAGGACCAACGCGCCCTTGGAGTTTTCGAACGGAAGGTGTTGCGTACCATCTACAGCGGAGTGCAGATGGAAGACGGGACTTGGAGAAGGCGAATGAACCACGAGCTGCATCAGCTGCTGAGAGAACCAACCATCGTCCATACCACGAAAATCGGGAGGCTATGGTTGGAGCGTCGCACCATTAGGATGTCGGATAGCAACCCGACTAAAATGGTTCTCGAGAGTCATCCGACCGATACAAGAAGACGTGGAGTGCAGCGAGCTAGGTGGGTCAACCAAGTGGAGGACGATCTGCGGACCCTACGCAGAGTGCGGAACTGGAGACAAACAGCCATGGACCGAGTGGAATGGAGACGGCTACTATGTACAGCAGAGGCCACCCCGGCATTAGCCTGATCGGTAAGGTAAGTAAGGGTTCTTGACTCTTTCATTGACTTCGCGTCTTCGAGGTTAAACATTAGCAAGGACCTCAAGCAAGCGTTGTTGAGCCTTCGAAATTGGACGACAGCCAAGCAAGACCATGGGAAACTCATGGGATTTGTGGTTCACCGAAATCTCCATTTAAGTAATAAGTTAGGTATACTTAAATGGATTCATTACGTAAACGGATTCATTGCGTTAATGGATTCAGTTTTTTTACTTAAATGGAGTTCATGCTCTTCCATTGCAGGTTTTGTCAAAATATATACAGTATCATCGAAATGAGCTATTAGATCGTTAGGCCGAAAACACTATAAGGTCGAAAAGATCATTCGGCCGAAAATATTGTTGGGTGAAGTGATCTCTCAGGCCAAGCCGATATATCTATGGTACAAAAAAGATCGCGTGGCCGCAAAATATTGTTACATTGAAGTGTTTATTTGGCCGGAAAGGTCATTAGGTGAAATAGGTAAATGGACTCAAATCGTATTTACGCCGAAAAAGTCTTTAGGCCAAAAAGGTCATTCGGCCGAAGAGGTACAACTGATCATTCCATCATCCTTTTCGGCCTAAAGAACTTTTGGGTCAAACGACCTCTGCGGCGTAAAGACCTTTTCGGCGTAAATACCTTTTCTTGTAACTTGAAAATAGCTTTTTCAATCACGACAAAATTAGAATACTGCTACTTAATCTTGTCCAAGGTCCCAATGCAGATCGATCAAGCGTGAGATGTCAAATTTCAGAGCGGTAAAATTCCGGTTACTTAATCCCAACCGTTAACTGCTTTGAGGGAAAATTTAATCCGCTAGATTACCTTTGTTCAACAGAACACACTAGACGAAGAATCTGTGACAATTGAGTCCCCGATGAAGGTCCTAAATGCGACCGAAACGTTGGACAAGATGAAATAGCAGTATTTTTACTTTGTCGAGACTGAAAATATCTATTTTCAAACTGAAGACCATGCTGAAGACCTTTTCGACCTAGAAACCTCTTCGACGTAAAGAACTTGTTCCCGAGAGGGAAACCAACTTTTTATGGAGCAGCTGACTGATTTTCAGCAACGCTTAAGCTGTAAATTTTATTGAAATATAACTTATTAAGCATAAATCAATGCAATCACCCTAATTTGGTGTTTACTATGTGGACGCTATGTTTTGGGACACAAACATTTCTAAATATGGTCTTAACGTACAAATTTCTCTTTTAGTGTCTACTTACGAACAGATATCACTGGAATGGAAAGATGTGGTAGTTTTCTTCCTTTTTCAGGTGTTTCCAGAAACCTAATTTTGCGCGGCTATGGGGAAATACACTGGTAAGTATTCATATTCATATTCATTCACCTACTAATTTCCTACTTTTTGCTCACAGGATTTTACTTACAGATTTTCTACATCTGATTATGCCGCGACTTCCAGCTTTCTGTGCAAACTCGCCCACTAATAACTTTAGTTTTAATGTAATTCAACTTGAAATAAAACAGAACTAGGCAAACTGTCGAAACTGATTATTTTTCACGATGGCGAAATTATGCTTTGTTTATTGCTGTGCTGAATTTCTCTACTACTTTCTCCCTCATCTCTTCTACCACTACCACCACACGCGAGCTGTCATGCTGCAATGGTTATGCTGCGGTTAGACCGGTACATTTTTAGACTGGCCCAGAAATCAAAATAAAATTTATTTCAATGCGGCATCGTAACGGAACTTTTCGGCGTAAAGACTTTTTTGGCGTAAAGACCTTTTTGGCCTCAAGGCCTATTCGGCGTAAAGACCTTTTTGGTGTAAAACATTTTCGGCTTAAAGACCTTTTCAGCGTAAAGACCTCTTCGGCCTAAATACCTTCTCGACCTAAAGACCTTGTCAGCCTAAAGCCCTTTGCGGCCTAAAGCTGTTTGCGGCCTAATGTCCGTTACGACCTAAGGATGTTCGCGGCCTAATGACGTATTCAGTCTAATGACGTATTCGGCCTAATGACCTTTTCGGCAAAATGACCTGTTCTGCCTAATGACTTTTTCGATGTTTTCGAAACCGTAGCCTTTGTACATTTGTTTTGCTGTGAATACGGTCAATTTAAGTTACATTACTTAAATGGAGGGACTTAAATGGAGTTAATGGATAAATCATAGTACTTAGGGCCTGTCGTTAAACTACGTAGACTTTGGAGGTGGAGGGGCATCGAAAGTCTACGCTCCATACAAATTTAAAAATTTTGTATGGACAAAAGTCTTCGAGGAGGGGAGGGGGGTTGATATGGCCAAAATTGAGTCTACGTAGTTTATGGACAGTGCCTTAGTGTACACTCAAACCTCCATTTAGGTAGAATCCATTTAGATCCCTCCACTAAGGTGCCGTAACCAAAGTGGAACTAGATTATGTTCGTTAGAGTATATACATATGTAATCTATGTAACGTATGTAACGGCTCTTAAACCCCCATTAAAGCTCCATGAAATTCATTTGAGAGCCTCTGAAGCCACCTTAAACCCCTCTGAAACCACCTGAAATGTCCTGAAATTCATTAAAACGTATTGAGACATCTTAAAGCACTTTGAAACACCTATAAAACCCCCATTAAACCTCCGCATAATTCACTTGAGAGCCTCTGAAGTGCCCCAAAATGCCTCTGATACTCGCCCTGGAACGCCTTATAACACTTTGAAACGTTTTGAAACGTCTCTAAAATTTCCATGAAACCTTCGTAAAATTCACCTGCGAGCCCCTGAAGCCCCCAAACTCCCGGATATATTCGGAAACGCCCTGAAACTCATTGAAACTCCTTGAAACGCCTTGAAACGCTTTGAAATGCCTCTAAAACCCCCATGAAACCTTCGTAAAATTCACCTGAGAGCCCCTGAATCCCCTCTGAAACCTCCTCCTACGCATGTTAACGTATTGAAACGCATTGAAACGCTATGAAACGCCTGCGAAAGTTCCCAAAAACCTCCGTGAAACTTACTCGAGAAGGTTAGAAGTCCCCCCAAAACGCATCAGAAATGTCATGAAACGCATCGAAACGTCTTGAAATACCTCTAAAACTCTCCATGGAACCTTCGGGAATCTCACCTGAGAGCCTCTCTGCTGCCACCTAGAACCTCTTTAAATCTCCCCGAAAAGCCCTGAAACGCTTTAAAACATCTCTGAAACTCCTCTGAAATCATCTGAGAGCCTTCTTAAACTAAAACGCTTCTGAAACCTCCTGACAAACCTTGAAATGCATTGAAACGTCTTGAAACGCCTCTAAAACCCTCGTGAAGTTCACCTGAGAGCCTATGAAGCACCCTGTAAAGCCTGGAAACGCCTCTGACCTCCCTTTAAAACTGGCTCTGCTCTGCTAGCCATTTGAAATGCATTTAGGTAATTAACTTAATCCATTTAGGTAAAAATTATATTTAGACAGTGCCAACTCATCACCTCAATGGAGGTTCGGGTACAGCGACTAAACCCGTGGAGGCCAAAAGTGTGGCGGATACTATTGCTTAAATACGACAAGCAATCGCAGAAGCGTGTGATGCAGCCGTCAGATAGAGTAATGCGGGGCAAAAGTTCGCACATAACAGACTTCACAAGATAACTATTGAACGAAAAGAAAATAGTATCGTTTTTCTTCGTTAAACGGGTCCCTATCATGTTGCCTTCAAAACGTAGTACTAGATTTTTTCGCGTTCCTTTTGTAGTTTTAGTAATACAATTTTTAAAACAAGTACTCCAATGCGAACTTTTGCCCCATAGTGGGGGCAAAAGTTCGCATTATGCGGGGCAAAAGTTCGCACCTTGTGCAGGGTAGTTTATTGGTGTGATGTTCATTTATTTCATGTTAATTCATGTTCATCTTTTCACTCTAGCCATGAAATCTGTTTCTTTCTGTTCTTAGAATTACGACCCAACTGGAATACGACCTCGTGTTCAGCTTTTGTATAGAATATGTTTTATGAAGACTTCCACAACCATTAACTAAGAGCTGTCCTTTACAGCGTTACTGAAGTTGTCAAAATACATTGTGGGGTAATCATAGAGATACGTGTTGCACAAAATGCATTAAAAAAATCAAATATGCAGCAAAACTGTTGAACGGGACTGTTATCGAAACTTATCCCCGTCAGTATGGTGATGGATTATAACTGTGAATTTACAAACTAAGCTATGAAAGACCCCGATAAAGTAGATGAACATAAGACCTTCAGAAACATACGAAAAGACACGACGAGGATGACGAAGAAAATGTTTTAAAACGTTTTTTTAGCCATTTTTTATTTATTGATTTAAATGCGTGAACAAAATGTTTGCTTTACAATCAATCTTCTTACAAAACTAAGTTCAGACCCTCTGTCGCAACGATTTCAGGGTGCATACTACTCATGTTATGCATATATAGTAGTTTCTATACGAAATTATCATTGCTTCAAAGATTCTGTTATTATATTGATGGACTAGACTCAGAAACCTAGTGCGAACTTTTGCCCCACAGCTACTGCGAACTTTTGCCCCACTGTCGAGGTTTTAACAATGACCCTTTCTGCAAGAAGCACTAGTAGTTTATTGTTTATTCGAGTGCACCTCGCGAACTACTATGGAATAACGATTCTCCGACATAAAGAGGTTATGAGATTCTTCTTCTTCCTGTTACTACAAATCCTTATTCCAAAAGGTCCAAAAATTCTATCAAAACCCCTAGAAACACATTTTTTCGCAGAACTCTGCCAAACCATAACGAAATCGTTCCAAATTTTATTGACGAGTAGCTGACCTGATTATGTGTCGAACCCATACAGATTTGTTTGGGTTCTTAACTCGTGCTCAGAAAAAGACCCACTGCGAACTTTTGCCCCGTGCGAACTTTTGCCCCGCATTACTCTAAGGAGCTACCAGGCGGTGCCCGCAAGGCTAGGTGGCTACAACCACGAAAACCGGCAGTAATGCCGGTAAATCGGGCCCCAGCCAGGCGTCCCGGAAAGCTGGGAATGATGAGCCTGAAAAGCCAAGCCCTTCCCGGATTGAAGAAAACAGGAGGTTGTGGTAATTGTTTGGCCATCAGCAACCACAAATTAGGGCGAATCAGGGTTGAGTGGAAGAGGAAGAAACAGAAAGCAATACTGCCGCAATTCTGCAAAGTGACGTAAGCGACATTGATAGTTTTGGCCAATTTTTTGGTTATTATGCATAAAATTCTTGCTCATCCTCTAATATTTTTTTTCCATAGCAGATAGATTACGACTAGATCTTGCATTCTAATATAGCAGGCATACAACAGTGTTGTTTTTACACCAGATATCATATATAATAAAGTAAAAAAATATCAACATTTTGAATGGCGCTTACGTCACTTTGCAGAATTACGGCAGAATAGATGTGCAGGAGCGTAGGGACACAATCCTAAACAAAGACGTAGGAGGGTTGGTGCCAAGCGCAAGAAGAGCTCGGTCATCAAGACCGAACAGTTTAAGTACTCGAAAGTCTTGAAGGCGATAAGGAGCAACACCAAGCTCGTGGATCTGGGAGCCTAGGTGCGCAGTATTAAGTAGACGTACTCGTACAGGTGAAATCATCCTCGTGCTCAAGCGCGACAACGAGCGCGAGTGTGCTGCCTACAAAAATCTGACGGAAGAGGTTCTTGGCGAGGGCGTTGAAATGAGGGTTCTTACAGCGGAGGCTACTCTGAAGGTGTAAAAACCTAGACGAGATCACTGACGCGGAAGAGCTCGTTACGCCATTGCGACTTGCAGGTGGCTACCGCAGCCGTTCGACTACGGAAGGACCCGGCAGGGACACTGGTAGCCTTGGTCATGCAACCTGTGGCGGACGCAAATAGATCAGTTAAACTAGGGAAACTTAAGGCGGACTGGTCAATATACCAACTGACCTTGCACGAGCCACTGACTGGAGGTTTGCTACAGGTGTTTGGAACCAGTACACAAGTCATGGAACTGTAAAGGCCCTGGCAGAAGCAGGCTGTGCAGGCGATGCGGTGGCGTGAGCCATGAGGCACGAGTTCACCAACGTTTTTGGTTTGCTTCGGGAAAACTGCGAACAACAAGCACCCAACGGGTGATCCAAGGTGCCAGGCCTCAGAAGAGCCGTAGCTGACAAATCACAGTTTAGGAGAACCACAGTGACGCAGCTCAGCAACTGCTTTGTCAGGCAGTTTCCATGGTAGTTTCTGAGTAGGGAACGAATATTGCCATCATATTGGACCCATACCTCATACCCTCCGGTAACGGAAATAGCGTCCCGGATGGGTCCGGAAAAATGGCGGCGATATGGACGACGGGTAAATACCCCGTCCAGGAGTTAATGTCTACTACCTATGAGGGCGTCTTAATCGTCAAAGTAACGGGGTCTTCTTCTGTAGCTGTTGTGCGCCTCCACAGTCAGTGGTTGATCGATCAGTTTACACAGATGCTGGACTGTATGACGATCGTGCTGACAGGGCGAAGGACGGTGGTAATAGCGGGCGACTTCGATGCCTGGGCCGTGGAATGAAGAAGTCGTTTTACGAACCAATGGGGTCAGATCCTGCTAGAGACACTGGCCGTACTAGATGACGACCTGGCAAATTTCAGTACAAAGAGTACCTTTAGTCGGAACGGTGCGGAGTCGATAATTAACGTTACTTTTTGTAGTCCTGGCTTAACAAGTATTTAGAGGAGTAGGAGAGTAAACGATGGCTGCACTCACAGCGATCACCAGGCGCTTCACTACAGTATCGACTACAACATCAGCGGACAGCGGGTAGAGAAAGATCTACAAGCCAAGCCCTCAATGGTGGAAGGCATCATACTTCAACGAATGAATATTTAGGAAGGCGCTCTGCCGTGAGCGAAACCTACATGGTTTAGACGACGACGAGCTGGTAGCGGTGCTCTGTTGTGCGTGCGATGCGACCATGCCTAGGCGAGTTCACCCTAGAAATGAGAGGCCACCAGCTTACTGGTGGACTCAAGCGATTGCGGACCTGCGCCACGCCTGCCTACGGGCCAGGCGGTGGATTCAGCGAGCACGAACTTACGAAGAGCAGAACGAACGGCGGGTGGTGTTCGCCGCTGCCAAGGTCGCGCTGAAGATCGAGATAAGGGCAAGCAATAACGCCTGTTTTGATGGTCTCTGTCAATGTATGTGCTTACAGGATCGTGATGGCCAAGACGAGAGGTGTAATGGCTACAGAGCAATCTCCAGAGATGTTGGAGGCGATCATCGAGGGCCTCTTTCCATGTCATAATCCTAGTCCTTGGTCTAAGGAATTGTAAAATCCCTTAGTGTAGGTAAGACCCCAGGTCCAGACGGAGTCGGAACTTCGCCTTAAAAGCAGCTATTGCAGAGGCTCCTAGGATGATCAGGTCTGCTATGCAGAAATGTCTGGACGAGGGAGTTTTCCCAGAGGTTTGGAAGAGGCAGAGCCTGGTTCTATTGCCAAAGGCGGGGAAACCAACTGGAGAACCGTAGGTACATAGACCAATATCACAGAACAGATGTGCATCTTCGAATAAACTTGAAGTTTCAAAATAGAAGCTGTTCCATCTTTGTTAGTTTCCTCTATCCGGGTAGTGGGAGCAACATTTACCCTTTCATCAGACTTGCAGTGTGTGATGCAGTAGCACCACCAGTAGCAGCAGGGAAAACTAATCCGCCGAGAATTAATGGCCTCGTTGCCGTTGCGATACATCGCCCGAGATAGCGTAACTGCTTGAAGGATGCCGCCTCTTGGTAACCTATTAGTACTTTACGGTGCACACACCCACACACACAAACACATTCGCACCAGGGAAAGGACGAAAGGGTTGCACGTTTTGTCAGTTGGAAGACTCACGTAACTACTATTCATCGGCGGTGGTGGTGCTCTGGTAGCCCATTACGTGGGAAGTAGTTTTGAAAGAAAACCGTGTCTTACAGGATGTAACGGAGTAGTGACAAGAATAGCTGAAATTGCCAATATAACGAAAAGTGGGTTGGGTTTGAAGTTTTATCTTTTAGCAATTTATCGGCGGATTATCGGGGTTGATGTTGATGCGCAAAATTACGGCTGGGCCCTTGTAACTGGGCAGAAAACAAGCGGATATTCAACGAGACATTACTGAGTCCTATCCTGAACCATTGTGAGTTCAATACTTAACTCAACTGACCAGGGCTTGGAGTAAAACTATAGTAGGTATAGTAGTGTAGAGTAGTAGAGGAAAACTCTACAACCAAGACTGATGCAATGAAGGCATATAGCTACCGCTCTCGGTTGAAATACTTGTGAAAGTTCCTAAAAAAACCCTTGCGAGAATTAAAAAAAAAACACCACACCGTAACTCCTCCTACAATTCCTCCAGGATTTCCTTCTGGAATTCCTCCAGGGAGTCGTCTCTATTATATTACCTTTAAGAGGTTTCTCCAAGAACTCCTTTAAGAATTCCTCTTAGAATACAAATTACAATTACTGTTGGGATTTCCTGCTTCAGCTTTTATGTATGAATCCCTCCAGTTCCGAGTTCTACGAAAATTCCTCCAGGTGTTCCCCGAGAACATCTTCAGGAGCTCCGCGAGAATTCCTTCAAGAGTTCCTCAGAAATGCATCCAAATTTCCTCAGAAATTCCTTCCAGGAGTTTCACCAGGAGCCCCTCGGGATTTTTTTCAGAATTCCTACAGAATTTCCTCAGAAATTCCTCCAGGAGTTTCTCCAGGAGTTCTTCCAGGAGTTCTTCCAGGAGTTCCTCCATGAATTCCTCAAGCATTCCTCTAGGAGTTCCTCGGATATTTCTCTAGAAATTCCTTGAGAAGTATTCCAGGAGTTAATAAGAACAATAATTCATAACTCCTCGAGAAGAACTCTATGAGTTCGTCGGGAATTTCTCCAGCAGTTCCTCGGAAATTCTTCCAGGAGTTCCTCGAAAATTCCTCTAGAAGCTTCTCGGGAATTCCTTCAGGAGTTCCTAGAGAACTCTGCCAGGAATTTCTGGATAATTTATCAGTGAGTTCCTCGAGAAGTTCTTCAGAAGTTCTTCAAAAATTTTTCAAGAAATTTATAAAGAATTTCTCCAGAAGTATGTGGGGAATTTTTTCTGCAGATCTTCGGAAATTCCTACAGAAATTTTTAAGAAATTCCTCCAGGATTTTTTCCAGCAATTCCTTCAGGAGCTTTTCAGGAATTCTCCCAGGAGTTCTTTAGAAATTCCTTCAAGTTTTTCAAGAGTTTCTCTAGGAGTTAATCGGAAATTCCCCCAGGAGTTTCTAAGGAAATTCCTCCAGTAGTATTTCTGAAATTCCTCCAGGAGTATTTCTGGAAGAGTTTCTCGGAAATTCCTTCAAGTTCCTCAGGAATTCCTCCAGAAATTCAAATAAAATTCATTCATGAACGTCTCGGGAATTGCTCTAAGAGTTCCTCAGAAATTCTTCCAAAAGTTCTTCGGGAATTCCACCAGAAGTTCCTCCAGAAGTTTTTCCAGAAGATCTCTAGGAGTTCCTGCTCTTTTTTTCAGGAGTTTCTCAGAAAAACCTCCATGAGTTCCTCAGGAATTCATTCAAAAGTTCCTAAGGAATTTCTCCAGAAGTTTCTACGGAATTCCTCCTGTACACCTCGAGAACTCCTACAGGAGTTTTTTTTTTCTGGAATTCCTCCAGGAGTGTCTCGGGTATTCCTCCAGAAGTTAATCGGTAATTTCTCCAGGAGTTCCACAAGAAATTCTCTGGGAATTCCTGAAAAATTCCTCCAAGAATTTTCAAGGATTTTCAGCAGGAGTTTTGCGAGAACTCTTCCAAGAATTCCTCGGAAATTCCTGTAAGAGTTCCTCGGGAATTTGCCCACAAGTTTCTCCTAGGAAATTTCTCCAGGAGTTTCGCGGGAGTTCTTCCAGGAGCGCATTCGGAATTCCTCAAGCAGATTTTCGGGAATACTTTCATGAGTTCCTCGAGAATTCTTCCAAAAGTTACTCTGGAAATCCTCCAGGAGTTGGTCGGAAATTCCTTTAGAGATCCTTGGAACTTCCTCCAGGAGTTCCTCAGGAATTTCTTCAAGAGTTCCTCCCAGAGAGAATTCTTCCAGGAGTTCCTCGAAAATTTTTCCAGGAGTTCCTCGAGAAATCGTGTAGGAGTATCTTCAAAAATTTCTTATTAAGTTTCCAAGGACTTATTCCGGAAGTGTTCCGGGAATATCTTTAAGTGATTTTTTTTGGGAATTTCTCTAGGAGTTCCTCGAGAAGTTCCTTCTGATGAATTCCTTCGAGGATTCCTCCAGGAGTGCCTTCGAATATTCCTACAGGAATCCTTTTGTGGATACCTCCTGGAATTCCTTTGGAGATTCCTCCAATAATTCTTTCGAGGATTTCTCCAGGTATTCCTTCGGGGACTCCTCCCGGATTATCCACGCTGTTTCTTCCAGGAATTCTTCCGAGGATGCCTCTATGAAGTTCTCCGGGGATTCCTCCAGGAATTCTTCCGCTGATGCATCCAGAAATTCCTCCGGTTGATTCTGCAGGAATTCCTCCGGAGATTCCTCCAGTATTTCCTCCAGAGATTCCTCCAGGAATTTCTCCAGAGATTCCTCCAGCAATTCCTCCGGGGATTCCTCCAGGAATTCCTCTTCCTCCACGAATTCCTCCGGTGATTGCTTCACGAATTCCTCCGGTTAATCCTCCTGGAATTCTTCCGGAGATGCATCCAGTAATTCCTTCAGAAATTCTTCCAGGAAGGGATGAGTACCCGAAGGAATTCCTGGAGGAATCCTCGAAGGAATTTCTGGAGGAATCTCCGAAGGAACTATTGGAGGAATCCCCGATGGAATTCCTGGAGGAATCTCCGGAAGAATTCCTGAAGGAATCTCCCTAAAATTTTTGGAGGAATTCTTCTACTTCTTATTCTTCTTTATGGCTCGACGTCCCCACTGGGACTTGACCTGCCTCGCTTCAACTTAGTTTTCTTTGAGCACTTCCACAGTTAATAATTGAAGGGCTTTCTTTGCCTGCCATTGCATGAATTTGTATATTGTGAGGCAAGTACAATGATACTCCATGCCCAGGGAGTCAATAAAATTTCCCCGACCGGAACGGGAATCGAACCGAATTGGCTATCTATAACCTTAACCACTAGACTAACTGGAGATTTCTCAAGTATGTTCAGCTGGAATATCTGCAATCATTGCTCTTGAGACTCTTTCTTCTGGTGAATCGCAGGTGTTGCATGGGAATCTCGGAAAACAATCCCTGGGGATTCCCACAGGAATTGTCTGGAAGGGTTCCAGAAGTTGTCCTGGAGCAATCCCAACAGGAGTTCGTAAAATAATCTCAAGATGATTTCTCTTGTAGAATTCCTGAAAAAAAACTCTGAGTGAATTTTAGAAGAAACCTTCGAAGAAAAATTCACCAGAACTTGCAGGATGAATAACAGCAATAATATCTCGAGGAAATCCCAAAAGAATTCCTAGAGGAATTTCTAAAAGAGTCATTTGCAAACCCCTGGAGGAACTAAAGAACAAATTTCTGGAGGAGTCCAAGCAGATATTCTTAGATAAATTCCTTGAGAATACTCCATGGAGAAATACGCAGAGGAGAACTCTTCGAGGAATATATGGAAATATCCCTTGGATAATTATAAGTAAAACTTCTGCAGGTATCACAACAGGCATTCTTATGGGACCTGCGAAAGCAACTTCTAGAGACATCCTTGTAGAAAATCACTAAAGCACTTATAACGGTGATTTTGGATAAAATTCTGGAGGAGTTCAGGACATCTTTCAAGGGAGATTTTGAAACAATTTTGTTTTCAGCCTTTTTTTTAATTTTGATTTGTATCAGTGACACATGTTTGCTATTTCTTAATGATTTTGAGGTTTCCAGTTGATGGTACAGAGCATCTAGTTTCTTTTCATTTGATAACCTACTTAACCTTATAAAAATGTAAAAACTTGTTTACCAGCGCTCGGATGAGCGTAAATTCCGAAGAGTTTTCATTCATGACGACCTCTTCGATCCTCGCTGCTACAGTTTTGCACCTCGTGGCGCGGTGAAGGTCGCTTGTTCTTGAGTCGAACGGGGCGTTGAAGATTGTTATAAGCAGCCTATTTTGGACCACTTGTGGCTTCTGTATGCGACGCGACACTTGCGTAGTTCACAACCGGAACGAGGATCGCTTCGAGTATTGCCAACTTGTTCTTCTGCGTTAGTCGAGACCTCCGGTTGATCGGGGATACAACGATGAAATCAGTCCGGCGCAGTTAGCTTCTTAGGTTTTCAGTGTGTGTCCTGTAGAGCCTTTTGTTGTCAAAAGTTACTCCAAGGTGACCGACCTCGCTTGACCAGTCCAGCTGGTGAGTTACGAGATAAAGGGTGTTACTCCTTGTTGTAGCTGCGACCTGTGGGCCATGGGAGTCCGGCCATTCGCTAGGATGGTGCCACTGTCAGCGTATAGGCACAAACTGCAGCTGACGGGGAGTTGTGGTACATCCGAAATGTACTGGCTGTATAAGATGGGCCCTTTGAGGCTGCTGGGTCACTCCAGCAGGGATCGCGTGGGCTTCCGAGGCTACGCTTGCTAGGTGTACTTAGAATGACCAATTTCCAAAGTAGTTCCAGATGGTCTTCGTCACCCGAATAGAAATTGTAATGTAGAAAACATCAGCACACATCTATAAAACCTTAACATGTAATGTATATCGTTGTTCTCCTAATGTACTCAGACTTCAATGTAACATCTAAGTACACAGTAATGCATAAGATTTACATGTAACATTTAAGTCAAACTTCAATGTGATGTTGAACTTAACATCACATAACATCCAAAGACAACATCTTCTAATGTTACATCAAAATCAAATGTCATATCGATTTCAATTGTTGCGCTCTTGAAACATCAGACTACATCTAACGACCATACATATTACAGATAAATGTAATGTAACATTAGAATCAAACTTCATATTGATGTCGGGTGTTGCTCACTTGAAACATCAGAAAACATCTAACAACAGATGATTGTAATGTTACATTAAAATTAAATGTCATATTGTTGTCATGTGTTGCTCGCTTGAAACATCAGAATACATCTAACGACATATGAATGTAATGCAACGTTAGAATCGAACATCATTTTGTTGTCATATACTGCTCACTTGAAACATCAGAATACATCTTAACGACACACGATTGTAATGTTACATTAGAATTAAACATATTGATGTCGAGTGTTGCTCACTTGAAACATCAGAAAACATGTAACGACACCAGAATGCAACGTTACATTAGAATTAAACTTCATATTGATGCCCCACTCAATCATCAGAATGGATTCAACTAAGCTCATTAATTTGACGTTTGAGCGGTGCCGTGTTTACAGAAAATGAACCTAAATAAATAACACAAACAACACGAAGCCGCTCAAAAGTCAAACAAGTGAACACGTGCATTTGTGCCAGGATTTGTGCAACAAAAGATAACTTTCCCCACACGTGTATAATTCATAACACAGGAATGCATAATACCTACACAAAATCGGCCAAATTCCGTTGGATTTTCTGTTAGACACACTTTTAAAATCAGCTCGTGCATCCACATAAGCCTGTATTTTGCTATAATTTAGGCATGGCAATATTGTTTAGTAGTTATACCGAAAACCATTAAAATTCCACAAAAATGTGAGCGAATGAGCTATTTTAAAATTTATGTGAAGTTTACTCATTTTTGAGTGCCATGGAAGTTTACTTAAAATGAGTGACTTCACTTCAGCGTTGCACGTCAACTCTTTCTTTCCTCACACTCAAAATAATCCAAACGTCAATGCTATGTGAAAAATCACGTAAGCTGCCGTTTTCGTCACTCAACTCAGATTTACCGGACCCACATGGCACTCAAGTTGCGCCTTAGTTAACGGCACTGATGTTTGCAGTAAGAGCTACGTGATTTTTCACGTAGCATATTTCCGCCTACTTTTCACGTCAATGCTACGTGGTTGTTGGGTGGAAATGAGTGCTCCACTGCCACTCAAGAATGTAAACAATAATTTCTAACCTAACATTTTAGTTAGCAAGCAGCAGCAGCAATCATCACTCCGTCTTCTCGGGTATCTACAGGTGTTTTTATAACTATTTAATTGTTTATGGCTCATTGAAAAGATTTTGTCGAATTTCAGGTACGGATGGCACCGAAGAACAAGGACCGAGCCATAGTGACCAGCGTATGCTAAGTTCAAGCCGAAGCTCATTTGTTTTTTCTATGTTACCGAAAATTGTGAAAAATTACCTCGAAAATTACAATAAATATTCTTATATAATTCAAATATATGGACACATTATATAAACAGTTTAGCATTCTACTTATATGTACCGTAACATCACCTAATTCCTATCACTTTTTTGGTTCCTAATTCCGTTCACACCATGCAAAACAAATGGGGTGAACAAAATTAGGAACCTAAAAAAGTGATTGGAATTAGGTTATGTTCCGGTACAACTTTTGAAATGAAAATATTATTAAAAGGATACCAGGTAATTACCATTAAAAGCCTCGAGTAAAATTTATCTATACTTCCACGTACCTGTTACGTGAAATCTAAGTGACCTTGAGATACGAGGAATTGAGTTCCGTCACTCACAATCCACGTAGCTGTTACGTGGAAAGTGCGATGGAAAAAATTTACGTATGTTTTCACGTACCAACGACGTGAAGAATTTTCAGAGTGTAATTGAATCGCGGGTGAATGAATGAAGGGAGAAAACGGGAATTTCGGGCCGAATGTGATAGAAGAATACGTATGAGTGTTTTGATTCGAGCCTAAAGCTCGGACCGGCGGAACTGCACCGGTAACTTCAGTTCCGGAAGGACTCCCCGCAAATTGACGACCGGAAGCAGCTCGGTAGGGAGCAACCGAAGGTCGTCGTCATCCAGTGGAAGCTGCTGTATTTGGTGCGGCAAGAACAATTATCCCCTGGGATGCATTCTCCCGACCCAGAAGGGCACGAAGAAGCACCAGAAAAAGGCGACGACGACGGTAGGTAGTGGATCATTGACATCCCAGTTCTTCGGCGGCGATGGGTGACAGAAAGTTGCTTCACCTCGGCTTCGGCGCTGTCCAACAACGTCGTCCTCGTCGTTGTCGTCCGGTACGTTATCGACGGTCTCTAAGATCAATGGACGGAAGAGTAGTGGGAATTTCCCAGATCGAGAGTCAACCCGAATCAGTCTGGTGAGTCAAACTTTTATGTTTAAATATTACATCACATTAAATAAATCATACTTATGTACGCTAAAGTCCTTCTATGACATTTGGAGGATTTAATTAGTGAATAATTTCCCGATCACCACAAACGGCGAAATCTTGGATTTCGACTAATTTTTGGACGGAGATATTGAATATGAAATAATCTGTATACTCCTATAGAATTCAATTGGAGATTTGTATTTTTGCAAACTCTGACGAGATTTTTTTCAAAGTATTTTTCAGGGGATCCCAGAGAACTTATTTCTAGTTTCAGTCACCCATGGTGGTGCAGAGGGCCGAATTAGGTTTTTAAATTTTGTAATTTTTAAATTTTAAATCTTTTTCTGAACCACTATGATTTTTTTCATACTTTTAGAATTTTGTTTGAATAAATAGGGTTTGTGTGCCATCTTTAATCTCACGCTCCCAATTTCATCCTATTCGAAAACAAGCGATTACGGCACCGATTGATTCCGTTCTTTTTGTTTTTATGCGTGCTCACTTCTAACAAAAAATATGATTCATCAGGAACTTTCTCCAGGCATTCCTCGAGGAATTCTTCCTGACATTTTTCCAGGAATTTCGCCTGAGATTCGTCCAGAAATTACTTCAGGAATTCCTCCAAAAATTCCACCAGGAATTCCCCTAGGAATTTCTACAAGAATTTATCCTGGAATTCTTCAAAGCATTCCTCCATGGATTTTTCCAGAGATTACTACAGGAATTCATCAGGAATTTCTTTTGGAATTCCCCCAGGAATTCCTCCAAAGATTTTTTCAGGAAATATTTCGGGGATTCCTCCGAGAATTCCACCAGGAATTCTCCTGGGCATTCTTTCAGGCATTTATCCAGACATTCTTCCAGGAATTCTTGCAGATGTTCCTCAAAGAATTCTTTCAGCGATTGCTTCAAAAATTCCTCCAGCTATTTCTCCAGGAATTGCTTCAGAGACTCTTCCACGAATTCCCCCAGGAGTTCTTCCAGGAGTCCAGGAATTTATTCAGGAAATCCGTCAGGGATTCCTTAAGAAATTCTTCCAGGATTTTCTCTACCAATACCTTCTAGAATTTTTCAGGGATTCCTCCAGGCATTCCTCCAGGAATTCTTCCAGATTTTCCTCCAGGAATTGATGCAGGGATTCCTCCAGAAATTCCCTTAAGAATTCATCCAGGAGCTGCTTCATGGATTCCTCCAGAAATTTCTCCAAGGATTCCCCCAGGGATTTCTCCAGGAATTCTCTCGAGGTGTTCTCCAGTAATTCCTTCAGAAATTCCTCAAGAAACTCAAGGGAATTACTTCAGGGATTTCTCCAGAGATTTCCCAAGGGATTCCTTTAGGAAATCCTTCAAAGATTCGTCCAGGAATTCTTCTAAAGATTCTTCCAGGAAATCATCCTGAAATTTCTCAAGCGATTATTTCAGAATTTTCTCCAGGGATTCCTTCCAGACTTCTTCAGGAGATTTCTCCACGAATTCCTCCAGGGATTCCTTAATGAGTTCTTCCAGGGATTGCTTCAAGAATTCATCCGAGAATTTCTCCAGGAATTTGTCCAGAAGTTCCTCCAGGCATTCGTCCAGGATTCTCTCTAAAGATTTTTCCAGGAATTGCTTCAGGGATTTCTCCAGAAGTTCTTCCAAGGATTCTTTCAGAAATTCCTCTAGCATTTCCTCTAGTGATTCCTCCCAGAATTCATCCAGGAGTTTCTCCAGGTATACTTTGAGGAATTCATCCAGGGATTTCTCCGGGAATTCCTTTAGGGTTTCTTCAGAAATTCATCCATGCATTCCTGTAGGCTTTCTACCAGAGATTCATCCAGGAATTACTTCATAGATTTTTCCGGCAATGCTTCCAGTGAATTCTTTCAACGATTGCTCCAGGAATTCATGGAGAACGACTGACCTATCTTATTCCATGGTGACCCTTCCAAGTAAGCAAGAAATTACAGCTGCATTGGCGATTAAAAATTGAGGTTATGTCGTGTAATTTTGAAAGTTTGAAAGGGAAATACCAGTTCCCCATCGATTTTTTCTACCCGGTTTTCACCAAAAAGATTATCTGAAACGACTCAAATATGCGACTGAATTGCGATTATACCAGGATAATTTTAATTTGATTCTATAATTGCTCAATTCCACTTTAAATCTGCCTACATTGGGTCCTTTAAAGGAATCCATGGAATAATTTCCCTAAATCGAAACTTTAAAATTAATTAAATTAAAATTAATTAAATTAAAATTAATTTATGTAGAGCGAACCTGGTGTGGTGGTATGAACACAAGACTATCACGCCGAGGATCTGGGATCGAATCCCATTCCCGACATACTCACATAATGTGGTTATGCGTGGTCCCGAGATGAACTAGCCTAGGGTTAAAAATCTCGTTAATACAGACAAACAACAAATGTGGAGCCTCGTAGCCGTGCGGTTAGGGTCACCAAGCTTCTAATCGCACCATGCTGTGGGGTGAGGGTTCGATTCCCGCTCCGGGAATTTTCTTGAGAATAGTTTCTTCTCCGTATCCACTGGTACATGCTCCGTGTGTCCCTTGTCTAGTGTTAATTTTCATTCAGTCTGTGCAGCCTTTGGCTGAAGACGGTGTCCGCGTCTTTATAAAATTAATTTAAAGTTTGTATGTACCTAATTGTTTTTTTTCTTCGGAACCCTTAAAGTGAGTATATCACCTTGGAATAGTGCGTTACGGCGCAAGGACTACCACATTAAAATTTGATCATGCTATTTTCCTAACAAATGTAGTCAGACTCCTGTAGGAACAATCCAGAATCAAGATTTGATGTAGTAATTTTTTTTTTTCGGTGTGTCTGTTGATGTGTTTAGTGTTTGCTGATAATGAACATATTCTTTCGGGAGGATTCAGGTAGGTTTATTATATAATACAGGAACTATGGTAAGATGTATAACCATTGCAAGCGTATCACGAATAGCTTATTCAATGAAATATGTTGACACAGTTTTCCTTTCCAGATTTTCGGCCACCCAGTTCTGCAGCGGTCAATATGAAGAAACAGATCAGATGAATTATGCAGGCAGCTGTTTCAACACAACCAAATAATATTTTGTGCGCCTCAACGTTCACCAAACGTATCCTTTGGAGTCTACCTTCCCACTAACAATACCCAAATTCCCGAGACACCTTGGCCTGAGCGATCGTAAAGCTATAAGCATATATGTACATCTTTCATAGGTGTCCAAAACTAACCATTGTATTGATGAGAAGTTGTTATTAACTATTCGAATTTCTTTTGTTGTCCAATAGATTGTGTAAAATGCTACACATTTGATCAAGCACGCCGTAAAATTCGTCACCCATGATTTGGCGCCTACATCAGTGGTCTAACGACTCTTCGCGTTCTCGGCACTAGTTCCAATATGTCGCTTAAAGAGTTGCCACATATGATGTTAGGTAAGCTGAGGTCAGTTAACTGACTGATGGGGCACGGGAGCTATTGCAATGATCAAAATGTATGCATTACTAAGTCATTCTAAACGGACTATCGAAAGAAAAACGAGTATTTAAGAATATAACTTCAATCTATCATGTCGGAAGTAAGGTAAGGTGCTATGTAGTTAGAGGTGTAGACAATAGGTGTATTGATGAGAAGTTGTTATTAACTATTCGAATTTCTTTTGTTGTCCAATAGATTGTGTAAAATGCTACAAATTTGATCAAGCACGCCGTAAAATTCGTCACCCATGATTTGGCGCCTACATCAGTGGTCTAACGACTCTTCGCGTTCTCGGCACTAGTTCCAATATGTCGCTTAAAGAGTTGCCACATATGATGTTAGGTAAGCTGAGGTCAGTTAACTGACTGATGGGGCACGGGAGCTACTGCTATGATCAAAATGTATGCATTACTAAGACATTCTAGACGGACAATCGAAAGGAAAACGAGTATTTAAGAATATGACTTCAATCTATCAATATCTATCAATAGCAATACATATAACTGTGGTATGTAATCTAGAACATTAGAACACGTTTGTTTTTTTGCAAATATGAGTATCCATCTTGGTATCAAATGGTTATGTACATCAAAGAACGTAAGAAAACGTCTGAATCTAATGTTTTTTCATCAACATACATCAGAAATACGTTTGAATCTAATCTATTTGCACATCATAAAACATTTAAAAACATTTTAAATTAATGTCTGAATTTACGTCAACATACATCAGGAAACGTCTGAATCTGATGTTTTTTACATCAACATACATCAGAAATACGTTTGAATCTAATGTATTTACACATCATAAAACATCTAAAAACGACTAAAACAAATGTCAGAATTGACGTCAACATACATCAGGAAACGTCTGAATCTGATGTTTTTTACATCAACATACATCAGAAATACGTTTGAATCTAATGTATTTACACATCATAAAACATCTAAAAACGTCTAAAACAAATGTCAGAATTGACGTCAACATACATCAGGAAACGTCTGAATCTGATGTTTTTTACATCAACATACATCAGAAATACGTTTGAATCTAATGTATTTGCACACCATAAAACATCTGAAAACATCTAAATCCGATGTCTCAATTTGCATCAATATAACGTATAATTCTAATGTTTTTTACATCTACATACATAACAAAACGTTTGAATCTTATGTTTTTGCACATCATGAAACATCTGAAAACGTCCAAATCTATTGTTATTTTACATCAACATACAAAAGAAAATCGTTAGAGTTTTATGTTTTTTGCACATCAAAAAACATTTGAAAACGTCAGATTTTGATGTTTCGGATTATTTGCTTGACATCAGAAAAACGTTTGATTTCCTGATGTATACATTATGTTACCTTGCATAAACACATCTGAATCGTAATGTTTTCTAATGTTCAACATCAGAAGTACATCAAACCTTGATGTTGATGTATACATCGAAATTTAACGTCAGGCTAATGTAAATTTTTATTCGGGCAGGTATCCTGGAAAGTTGGCTTGTGCCATTTTGTGCATGATCCCGTCGTGTCAAACGCTATCAAACGCTTTATCCACGTCGAGCAGGGCCATGACTGTATTATTGGAAAGCATTTTGTTCCGGAGGATGAAATTTTCGACAAGGACCAGCTTGTGGACGGCCGCGTGACCCTTCCTTAAGCCTAAATGTTCCGGGACGAAGATGTTGTTTTCGTCTACAAACTCAAACAATCGGGAGAGAGTGAGTCGTTCCAGCACCTTGCTGATAGCCGAGAGCAATGATATGGACCGGTAGCTTGATGGGTTGGTCGGAAGTTTCCAGGAAATTTCTTCAGGAGTTTAACGCGAATTTCTGTAGAAGTACCTTGGGAATTCTTCCTAGAGTTCCACGAGAATTCTTCCAGTAGTTCTTCCATAAGTTTCTTGGAAATTCTATCACGAAATTTCTTCAAAATTTCGTGAATTTCTCCAGGAGTTGCACAGCAATTTTCCTAGGCGATCCCGGCGGCTTTTTAAAGACTTTATAGGAAATTCATTCAGGATTTACATGGGCAATTCTGCAAGAGCTTTTCGGGAATTTATTACAAAGTTTCACGGGAATTCCTCCAAGAGCTCCATGAGAATTCTTCAAGGTGTTCCTCAGAAATTCATTCAGAAGTTTCACGAGTATTCCTAATTGAGTTCCTCGGAAATTCCTCCAGGAGTCTCTCGAGAATATCTCCAGGAGTTTCTTGGGAATTCCTATATAAATTTCATGTAAACTGTGCAAGGATTTCCTCGAAAATTTCTGCAGGAGGTCCTTGAAAATACATCCATTTATTTAACAGAAATTCATCCAGGAATTCCTCGGGAATTACTTCAGGAGTAGCTCGGAAACTTTCCAAGAGTTCTTCACGAATTCTCGAAGGACTTCCTCGAAAATTTCTCCAGGACCTCTTCGGCATTTTTTATTTCCAGAAGCTGTCTGAGAATTCATCCAGAAGTTTTCAGGAAATCCCTACAGGAGTTTCCCGGAAATTTCTTCTGAAGTTTCATTGGAATTTCTCCAGGAGTTTCTCTAGAATTCATCCAGCAGTTTTTTTCCAGAAGATCCTTGGGAATTTATCCAGGAGTTATTCCAGAATTCCTCCAGGAGTTCCTTGGAAACTCGTCAAGGAGTTCCTCGTAAATGAATCCAGGAAGTCTTTGAGAAAACCACTATGAATTTATGGGAGTTCCTCCAGGCGTTTCTCGGGAATTTCCCCAAGAGTTCATTGGGAATATTTCCAGGGGTTTCTCGAAAATTCCTGCACGAGTGTCACGTGAATATCTGCAGCAGTTCCTCGGGTACTCCCCCTGGCAATTTTCCCATGAGTTTCCAGGAATCAAATTCAAGAGTTTTCCGGGAAATTATCATGTAGTTCTTCAAGAATTCTTCCAAGAGTTCCATGGAAATTCTTCAAGATGTTCTTTGAAAATTTGTGCACGATTCCTCAGGAATTTCACCGAAAGTTCCACGGGAATACCTTACCTTTCTCGACATTTTGTACATAACTTCCTTCATCCCGGAGTTCCTCGAGAGTTCCTCCAAGAGTTTCATAGGAATTATTCCAGGAATTTTTAAAGAATTCCTTCAGGAGTTTCGCGGGAATACATTTAGAAGTTCTTCAGAAATTCCTCGGGAAGATATCCAGGACTTCCTAGAATTCCTCCAGGAGGTTTTTGCTCTAAATGTTTGTTACGTTTATATTTATGTGACGGTTACAATGGTTCTGTAGGAAAAATAACACGAAAATAAACAAATGTATCTTTCAAACTATGTTCAAGTTTTCCAATAAAATCTTCAAATTGCTCCACCGCTCTTCGCAATAACGCCCGCCATCGAGACGGCCGCCGCCTCGCTTCACTGCGATTCAACCGGTTCGACGCGTCGCCTAATTTTCTTCACTGGAAAGTGACAGCTGTCATGGAAAAAAGGAAGAGGCCGACGAAAAGAAAGTGGACGGGACGCTATAAAGGCGGCAACGGAAGGAGGTGGCTCTCTCTTGGAAAGTGGTGAACACTGATAACGGACGGATGATCGAAAGTCACGGGTCCCGCCGCGCAAAACTAGTTACGGTTGTGATCGTGGATAGTGCCTCGCGAAGATGGAATGTGTAACGGCATTCGATGGAAGCGCGAACGACGATTTTGTTTCAGCGTCGCGAAGGGCAAGGACGATTTTGAGGACGATGGTGCAGTCGCCACTGCCGTGCAAGGGAAGACAGAAAACGGCGTGCCCTGTGATTGGAAGGAGGCGCGTCTTCTCCATGCCTATGAAACGTATGCCATTGAAGATCAAGGCCGATCGTCCGTGCCGAGTGGTTCCCCGAAGGCCGCTACGTCGGTTCTCGTCACCATGCGAAACACGGAATCCCGGCGAAGGCTGGACTCACGTCCGGAACGAGGTTGTGAAGCAGGCCGTCGAAGGTCAAGGCCAGAAGTCAGCACCGAGGGGTTCCCGGAAGGCCACTACGACGCTATTGTTCACCATGCGAAACACGGAATCCCGGCGAGGGCAGGATTTACGTCCGGAGCGAGGTTATGGAGCAATTGATCAAGGTAATCAAAGATTGTAAAAGGAAGATGATAGGGAAAGAAGATCAGGAGCAGGGCTAGCGAGGTTATCTGTGAATAAAAATGACATAATATGTGAAGAAGAGTTTTTATTTGGGAAATTCGCCATTCATAGAGAGTGACTCCATATCGAATGTAACATGTTCTTCGGGAGCTCCTCCAGGAGTATCTCGGGAATTTCTCCAAGAGTTCCTTGGGAACTACTCCAGGAGTTCCTCGCAAATAATTGCACGAGCTTTACGTGAACACATCCAGGAGTTCCTCCGGAATTTTTCCCCCTTCAAGGAGTTTCCAGGAAACTAATTCAGGAGTTCTCCGGGAATTTACCAAGTAGTTCTCCGAGAATTTCTCCAAGAGTTCCATGGAAATTCCTTGAAAATTTCTACTGGAGTTCCTTGGAAACTCTTCCAGAATTGAGAATACCTGCTGGAGTTTCTAATCAATTTTTATAGGGGTTTCTCACGAGTTAGCGAGGATTTCCTTGCGAATTGCTTTAGGAGTTTATCGGGACTAAGTCCAGGACTTCCCCGGGAATCCCTCCAGGAGATCCCTGGCAACTTTTCCAGACGTTCATAGAAAGTTGTTTCGAAAGTTCGTAGGGAATTTCCCTTCAATATTTTCCAAGGAACTTTTCCAGGATTTTCTTGTGAGTTTCTGAAGAAGTTCTCTGAGAATTTCACGAGAGTTCCCCGGAAATTTCTTCAGGAGTTCCCCTGGATTTCGTCTCGGAAAAATTCCTAAAGGTATTCATTGAAAATAGAAAAAAACCATGAAAAAGATTTTGAAATTTTCCCATGAATTTTCATGAAACTTTTTCCACAGGCAGGGCTCATGGATATATGAACAAAAAAAATGAGGAAAATTCTGGATCGCCTATTTTCCCGGAAAACTCAGGTGGGATTTTTTTGTTTTCCCCTAACACAATTTATTTTGAAAAATCATAAGAACGAAGCATCGTAGAAACAAAGTTTTTTTTAGAAAATAAAAGCAAATTTTATCAGAAATCCAAAAAAATATGAACTGGAAAAAGTTTTCCACAGTTGAGAAAATTCGTAAAGAAAGCCGGAAAATTATGCCCGAACTCGTGGAAAATTTTCGAAGAAACATTTTTGAGAAGGTTTTTTTTATAAGCTTTAATCGCTGAAATTTCTGGAATGCACTTTTTTTTTCGTTTTTGAGTTATGGCCAATTTTGTTGAAAAATGTCCAAATTTGCCATTAATGCCTTTTCTTTGAAAAATCATAACTCAAGAACGAAGCATCTTAGAAACAAAGTTTTTAATGAAAATGAAAGCAAATTTTCTCAGAAATCCAAAAAAAAATATGAAATAGAAAAAGTTTTCCACAAAATTTTTCAACGTTGAGAAAATTCATAAAGAAAAGCCGGAAAAACTATGTCCGAACTCGTGGAAAATTAAAAAAAATATGTTTGAAAAGGTTATTTCATAAGCTTTGATCGCTGAAATTTTTGGAATGCACTTAATTTTTGTTCCTGAGTTATGGCGACCATATAATATAGGCTTACGTGGCATGGTTATTTTCACATAATTGACCATAACTCAGTAACGAGAAAAAAGTACATTCCAAAAATTTCAGCGATCGAAGCTTATAAAATTACATTCCAATAATATTTTTTTGAAAATTTTCCACGAGTTCGGACATAGCTTTTCCAGCTTTTCTTTATGAATTTTCTCAACGGTGGACAATTTTGTGGAAAACTTTTTCCACTTCATATTTTCTTTTGGGTTCCTGAGAAAATTTGCTCTTATTTTCATTAAAAAAAATTGTTTCTACGTGAACTCATTTAGAAATACCTCTGGTAATTTCTCTACGAGTTCCTCCTTGAATTCTTTTCCGAATTTGTTCGGCAATTTCTCTAGGAGTTCCTCCGGAAATTCCTGCGAAAGTTGCTCCGGCAATTTCTCTACTAGTTGCTCTAATAGTATTTCTAGGAGTTGCACAGAGAATGCACAGAGTTTCCTGCGAGAATTCATCTAAGAGTTCCTCCGGCAATTTCTCTAAGAGTTTTTCTAAGATTTGTTTCCGGAATTCTTTCAGGAGTTTCCCCAATCGTTCCTCTAAGAGATCATCAGGGAATTCTTTTAGACGTTCTTTTGGAAATTCGTTTGGGAGTTCATCCGGGAATTCCTCAACGAGTTCCTCCAGGAATTCTTTTAAGAGTTTATTTTGAAATTCCTCTAGAAGTTTCGCCGGGAAGTCCTCTAAAATTTCTTCCAGGAATTTCTTTAGGATGTCATTTTGGATATATTTTTGGACAGCTGATTGATGATTCCCCATAACAATTACTTTAATAAATTTTCAAAAGTGGAGCGGACCTGATTGGATGGCTAGAACACGTGACTATCACACCGAGGACCTGGGATCGAATCCCACTCCCGACAAACTCACAAAATACTTTTTTCGACAAAATTGGCCATAACTCAAAAACGAAAAAAAGTGCATTCCAAAAATTTCAGCGGTACCTTTTTTTCGAAAATTTTCCTCGATTTCGGGCATAGTTTTTCCGGCTTTTCTTTACGAGTTTTCTCAACTATGGAAAATTTTGTGGGATACTTTTTCCAGTTCATATTTTTTTTTTGATTTCTGAGAAAATTTGCTTTCATTTTCTAAGAAAAACTTTGTTTCTGTGATGCTTCGTTCATGAGTTATGATTTTTTCAAAGTGTCAGGGAAAAACAAAAAAATTTCACCTGAGTTTTCCGGGAAAATAGGCGACCCTGAATTTTCCTCAATTTTTATTTGTTCATATATCCATGAGCCCTGCCTGTGGAAGAAGTTTCATGAAAATCTGAGACCCTTTGGCTCAATTTGTACGATATGTAATAAAAAAACCCGATTTAATCCACCTATGGTGAACAGAACCCTTCTTACACTTATTAAAAATATTGTTGTATTATGCGTATTAAGCAAATTTATTTTGTGCGATTGGCCAAAAGTTCTAGAAAATATTGTGGATTTGACATCTAGTGAAATGGTTCCCAAAATAGCATAGACCATGGACTTACCAGTAATGCCAGATACCTCCAAGAATCTTATATGGAATGTTAAAAAAATAGCTTTCATATTCTGGAATATTGTATCTTTTGTTAACTGCCAAATAATCTTGAATCGATTAACAAATGGATAAAAAAAATCAGCAAGATGCACTTTGTCTAATATCTCTTAATCAGTCGAATAAATTAACTCCGAAGTACTTGGTATTCATGGTTATGGTGTTGAAAGGACAAAAATGATACATCTACTAAGTTAATCAGTTTTGGCATTAACTAGTTATTTTGGCTGTACAGTTCTTGCATTTTTCCCACAATATATAAATTTAAAGCTTTCATTTAACATATTGTTAGTTTTCATAAAATTCCTGTGTATTTGTAATTTGTTAATTATAATTTTGTTGAAAACAATAACCTGCTAGAATACACTTTGTATGAGATCAGCATTATTTATTGAAAAATAATTTCCCATAGACTGGTCAAAAACAAATGCAAGATAACAAGTGAATATAATAAAAAAAATAATTTATTGAAATACTCTACGTAAGATATCTTAGTAATCAAATGTCGAATCGAAATAAAATTTCAGGGCCTTATACAAGCATATTGTAGCTTTCATTTGGTGCTTAGAGAACCCAAATCGGTTGACAGACGGCTGAGATATTTATTATGGTACCCTTGGTCAAAAATCTCAAAAAGTTAACCTGTATTACTCCCAAGTACTCTTTAAAAGATATCTCGGTAATCAAATGTCCAATCCTAATGAAATTGTATAGGGTTCTACTAGAATGTTGTAGCTTTTATTTGGTGCCAGGATAACCGAAATCGGTTGACAGACGGCTAAGATATTTATTATGATACTTTTGGTCAAAAATCTCAAAAGGTTTAGTTGTATAAATTCGAAGTACTCTTCGAAAGATATCTCTGTAACCAAATGTCCAATCGAAATAAAATTTCTGGGCGATCTACTAGGATGCTGTAGCTTTCATTTGGTGCCAAGAGAACCCAAATCGATTGACAAACGATCGAAATATTTATTATGATACACTTGGTCAAAAATCTTAAAAAGTTTAGAAGTATGACTCATAAGTACTCTTCGAGAGATATCTCGGTAACCAAACGTCCAATCGAAAAAAAATTCAATAGCGTTCTACTAGGATGTAGTAGCTTTCATTTGCTTCCAAGAGAACTCAAATCGGTTGACAGACGGCTGAGAAACGTGCGTGACTTTTTTTTGTAACGCACATACACACACACACACATACACACATACACACATACACACACACACATACAGACATTTGCTCAGTTCGTCGAGCTGAGTTCATTGGTATATGAGACTCGGCCCTCCGGGCCTCGGATCGAAAGTCGGTTTTTCGAGCGATATTTATACCCTTCTTATGGGTGTAAGAAGGGTAAAAAGAAATTATTGAAAAACTCTTCGTAAGATATCTCAGTAATCAAATGTCGAATCGAAATAAAATGTCAGGGCCTTATACAAACATATTGTAGCTTTCATTTGGTGCTTAGAGAACCCAAATCGGTTGACAGGCGGCTGAGATATTTATTATGGTACCCTTACCCTTGGTCAAACATCTCTCAAAAAGTTAACCTGTATTACTCCCAAGTACTCTTTGAAAGATATCTCGGTAACCAAATGTCCAATCCTAATGAAATTGTATAGGGTTCTACTAGAATGTTGTAGCTTTTATTTAGTGCCAGGATAACCGAAATCGGTTGACAGACGGCTAAGATATTTATTATGATACTTTTGGTCAAAAATCTCAAAAGGTTTAGTTGTATAAATCTGAAGTACTCTTCGAAAGATATCTCTGTAATCAAATGTCCAATCGAAATAAAATTTCTGGGCGATCTACTAGGATGCTGTAGCTTTCATTTGGTGCCAAGAGAACTCAAATCGATTGACAAACGGTCGAAATATTTATTATGATACACTTGGTAAAAAATCTTAAAAAGTTTAGAAGTATGACTCATAAGTACTCTTCGAGAGATATCTCGATAACCAAACGTCCAATCGAAAAAAAAATCAATAGCGTTCTACTAGGATGTAGTAGCTTTCATTTGCTTCCAAGAGAACTCAAATCGGTTGACAGACGGCTGAGAAACGTGCGTGACTTTCTTTTGTAACGCACATACACACACACACACACATACACCCATACACACATACACACACACACACATACAGACATTTGCTCAGTTCGTCGAGCTGAGTTCATTGGTATATGAGACTCGGCCCTCCGGGCCTCGGATCGAAAGTCGGTTTTTCGAGCGATATTTATACCCTTCTTATGGGTGTAAGAAGGGTAAAAAGGCTTTTCCTACATACATTCCGTGATATTTTTGCTACTGTTTATTAAGCTCAAATATTACAAAGAGATAGTAGCTTTTATGTATTTGATGCAATTGCATTTTCATGTATAACTAACTTGTGTAACCAAATATGATCATAAAAAATCTGTTGACAAACGGCTGAGAAATGTATTATGATACATTTTATCAAAAATCTCTCAAAAGCGTAAATTTCATTACTCCTTAGTACTCGTGGAAAGATATCTCAGAAACAAAATGTCCAAACGGCATGAAATTTAATAGCATACTACTTGGATGCTGTAGCTTTCATTTGATGCTGAGAGAACTCAAATCGATTGACACACGGCTGATTCATTTATTATGAAGCTTTGTCAAAGACCTCTTAAAAAGTTAAGTTGTATTACTCCAAAGTACTCCCCGAAAGATATCTCGGTTACAAAATGTCCAATCGGAATGAAATTCAAAAGTGTTCTTCTAGGGTGCAGTAGCTTTCGTTTCGAGCCTTAAGAACCCGATTCGGTTGATAGACGGCTGAGAAATTTATGGTGATAGACTTTGTCAAAAATATCTAAAATAATTAAGTTGTACTACTCCCTAGCACTCTTTGAAAGATATCTCGGTAACCGAACGTCCAATCAAAATAAAATTCAATAGCGTTCTACTAGGATGTAGTAGCTTTCATTTGCTTCCAAGAGAACTCAAATCGGTCAACAGACGGCTGAGAACCGTGAGTGACATTGTTTTGTAACATACATACACACACACACACACACATACACACACACGCACATACAGACATTTGCTCAATTCGTCGAGCTGAGTTGATTGGTATATGTGACTCGGCCCTGCGGGCCTCGGATCGAAAGTCGGTTTTCCAAGCGGTATTTATACCCTTCTTATGGGTGTAAGAAGGGTAAAAATGCCTACTTGTTACAAAGACGTTAAAGATCATCATCCAATTAACCATTGCAATGGAAGGATGTCTCGCATGCCGTCTAATTTTTTTTGCACAAAATCGAGGGTCAACTGAAACGATATGCAGTTGTACTGTAAATTATTGATGAAGTCTCGGTAAAATATACTTCGAACTTCATCGTAAATACTAAAGGCCCTCTAGCTCCGCCTAGCTACGGGTCTCCATTTTCGCGGTTATAATTAGGTGCCTACATTGGAAACTAAACTCCATAGAATACTAAACAACGGATAAACGATTCTGCACTTCCAATCAATTTGCACTTTTGTAATCCCCACATCGCATATTGAATTTAAAATTTTCCCCCCAACAAAATCTGTCAATC
This sequence comes from Aedes albopictus, assembly GCF_035046485.1. Taxonomy (NCBI): domain Eukaryota; kingdom Metazoa; phylum Arthropoda; class Insecta; order Diptera; family Culicidae; genus Aedes; species Aedes albopictus. The sequence goes on from NC_085138.1 coordinate 167,173,064, forward strand.
CCCTGTCCGTGCACCGCAATCATGAATCCAAAATTAATCCACCTCCCCGTAGTAGGTAATTAATAGCATAGTGCAATCAACAACTATAACGATTTAATTGGATCCTGTGGGGCCTTCCACGAACAGAAATCGATTTGCTGCAAAAATGGAAAACCAGGCCGCACAATTGACTGGAACCTGCCTGGCCTGTGCCTCACTCACTCGTCATGGTCGGTACTCGGGCGGATACACGTACGACTATGATGACTACGACGACGACGAACAAGGTAGGTACGAAGTTAATCAGGTCAAACACCCCTTGTGCATCGCAACAGCAGCAGCAGCAGCAGCAGCAGCAGCAGCAGCGGCCTAGGCGAAGAGTTAAGAGTGCACCGGTAACAACCTTCACCTCTTTTGCATGAGGCCAACAGGCGTTGCTGCACACAAGAATAGAATCGGCCACCGAGTGAGAGAGCAGCGAACTTCCGAAACCTGAAGATTACCGAGTTCGCAAGTTCGGTTTTTCGAAGATGGTCGGAAAAATTCGTGCCACGCGTTTCCCCTCTTCTCGATTCGAACGGTTGTTTTCCGGAGAGTGCAATTTTCACGTGCTCCCGGAAAAGCGTTCTTTTCTTCATCATACCAGCGTGTCATGCTCGTCAATGTCTCGCTATCCTCTCCGAGCCTCCGTCCGGTCTCTTTCTCCAGCAGGTCACTCTCCGCTCGCACTCGCACTTGTCCACATCGCCTAGCATCGTGGGAAAGTCATTTCCTTCTCTTCTTCGTCCTGATGTCACGGAGGAGTAGTCGTTGTTTTTCCTCCTGGTCGACCGACTAACCGACTGGTGCTTAATTTATGGGTTCAAACTTTGCCCGCTTCCAGGCGAGTCAGCACAGCAGTCGGTCGTCGTAGCCCCCTAGTCGTAGTCGTCGTCGTCGTCGTCACCACCAGACATAACACACGCACACCCTTGTACCATCGTGGCTTTCCCCGCGTTCTCCATCCATGACTCTGGGACGTGACTGCCGCTCGCATGGAATGACCCGAGAAGGGAAATCGTCAGGCACCACCAGGATCGCCGTTCTAAGGGGTGAAGTGGAAATAGTCATTTTCGTAATTTTGGGTAGAGGCCGTTCATGAACCACGTGTACTTCTTGGGGAGAGCGAGGGTCTGGCGAAAGTCTATGCTCGTAGACTTGATTACTTGAAGTTCTTAGGCCAAGGAAAATATGGTAGCCCTGAAATATCTCAAAAGTATCTAGGAATAGCTCTAAGTTTTAAATAAGCTAATGGATCCCGATGGGTAGTGTAATATTACTGTTCATCGCATATCAGTTACTGGTGTGTTTCAGGCAAGGATTCATATATTGAATGGAATCATACTCACTCCTCATTGAGTCATCAGGGGCAGAAGTCCAGGGGCTTGACGAACCCCCCTCTCCCTTCTGCGAGTCAGGTACAAGCCTAGAATTTTCTAAGCGAACCGTATCCACACACCAGTGCAGACTTACCACCTTTGGTACCGGGAAGTGATCAAACACCGGGGCATATGGATTGCTTAAGCGAAGTAAGCCTAGGCGTGGCGGTGGGGCGGCAGTTGGCTCAGCTGGGCCTCTTCAGAAATTCTGCACATCCGGAAGAAACTCTGTAAAAGCGATACGGCACCGCTTCCAAAGAGTCACAGCCCAGCTAGGAGTTATCTGGAAGCTCGGGCACGTCAGGAACGACGTCAGTAAGCTCCTGATTACGACATACTGAGACGCTACACGCTTAGGTAACTACGCATAAGTGCGCTGGTAGCGACGGCATTCTATCCTCTTAGTAAGGTCTGGTGATACTGATTTGAAACGGCGGATAGGCTAATGTCGGCGCTGACGCAGTACCTGCCAAGGCAGTGCAGATGACCGGCGCTGATCTCACGCGAGCGCTGAACCGCAACAGGAGCGGGCTACCAAAGATGTTAGTAGCTGCCGAACAGCTGGACGAGCTGATCGGCTTCATTAGCGGGCGGGCTAACATTAAGGACCTGAAACAGGGCATGCTTAAGCTCCGCAAATCGCTAGCACTGACCAAAAAGCAGAACAATATCCTGGTCGCGTCGGAGAATAGTGGTTTCGGAGCGCGGCGTCACGAACACTAATGCAAATCTACTGGTTGAAAATATGCCCATTTGATTTTGCCGGGAACAGCTGATTTTTGTTTACTATTTTCAACCAGTAACTCAAGTAGTGTTCGTGTAATGCAACGTGTACGTACACGCAACACCACTAAAAGCAGAAACCACTATACGACTGACGCGAGTAGGGAAGAGCAGTCAACCCAAACGGACAGCTTCTTCTTTGCAGGTAACGCGATGATGGCGCATGAGACCATGCTGCTCACCGGAGCCGTAGCGGAGAGATCAAATCGCTTTACGGCTCGAGCTGCATGGCTCAAACCTGCTGAGAAGACGCGGCCCGCAGAGGTTCAGAAGCTTCCGGCAGAGGCGGGCGGAAAGCCAAAGAGCAACCAGGATCCCAAGTCGGTTGCGAAATGCGCTAGGAGCAGGGAAACCAAGCCCCAGGAGGCCAGCCACAAAAGAAACGGGAGTCAACCGAGCCAATGAAAGGAGAACCCTTGCACTACACGGAAGAAGACGGCAACTGCCGAAGGTCATCGATCGTCATTGGGGATGGCTGACCTCGCGCTTCGATAATCTGGCATTTGTGGTGCGATTGCTTATGGAGGGTAACACAGAAAATCTATCCAGAGTTGGTATAACTGATATAACCAGTATACTGTTGGTGTCCAGGAGCCGCAGAACTCCGCGCATCCTGCTAAAGAGCTAGAATGAGGATGCAAAGAGCTTGCACCAATGAGGATGGAGCGAAGTGAGGCTTACAATAGCCAACTGGCACTAAACAAAGACATTGAGGCGCGTAATCTCTACCAGGCAACCAACTCATCCCCATGGGGTGACGCCTACAGAGTAGTCATGGCCAAAACGAAGGGCGCGTCAGTAACCCCAGAACGCTCCCCCGAGATGCTGCAGAAGATCGTGAAAATGTTGAACCCGTGCCACGATATAGGACCATGGGCCCCCGTCTCCTATGGCCAAACCAGCCAAAGCGAGGTCGCTAGGGTGACGAACGACGAACTCAGCGAAGTCGAAGTTGAACAAGGCTAAGGATCCGGACGGTATCCCGACAGTCAAGATCGGCCATGTGCCAAGACACAGGCGAATTTCCGGAGAGGTAGAAAAGGCAAAAAATGACTCTACTGCCCAAACCCGGGAAGTCACCTGGCGACCCATTGGCATACACACCTATCTGCCTTGTGGATACCGCCGGAAAACTGTTAGAACGGATCATTCTGTCGGGGCTGATGGTCTATACCGAGAAACCAGATGACTCTTGACAAGTTTGGCTTCCGGAAAGGTCGATCGACGCGGATGCTATTAAGGCCGTAACCGAAACGGTTGAGATAGCGCTCAAGAGCAAGCGCAGAGGAATTCGTTACTGCCCGGTAGTCACGTTGGATGTGAAGACTACGTGCAACAGCGTCAGCTGGGCCGCCATTGAATTCGCCATTCACCACCTAGGAGCTCCGGATAGCTTATGCCGGATACTGGAGAGCTACTTCCAGAATAGAGTGATAATATGACACTGAGGAGGGTGAAAAGAGATACAACATAACCGCGGGAGTACCACAAGGGTCAATCTTGGGCCCGATACTATGGAACGCGGCGTACGATAGCGTGTTGAGGCTCACACTTCCACCGGAAGTAAAGCTGGTCGGCTTCGCCGATGATATTACCCTCGTGGTATACGGCGAGTCGATAGAGGAAGTGGAACTGACAGCAACTCACGCAATTGGCATAGTGGAGGATTGGATGAGGTCGAGACATTTGGCACTCGCGTACCACAAAACGGAGGTGGTGGTGGTAAACAACCGCAAGTCTGAACAGCAGGCAGTGGTCACCACATGTGGATGCACGATCAACTCTAAGCGCTCACTGAAGCAATTGGGGGTCATGATCGACGATAAGCTGAAATTCGGAAGCCACGTAGAATATGTCTGCAAAAGAGCAAGCATGGCGATAATGGCATTGTCAAAGATAATGTCAAACAGCTCGGCAATAGTCTCGAGTAAGCGTAAGCTGCTCGCGGCAGTAGCGGTCTCCATACTACGGTATGGCGCCGCTGCATGGTCGAAGGCGCTAGTGGTTAACCGAAACGTGAAGCGACTTGAGAGTACCCACAGGCTGATGTGCCTTAGGGTGGTGAGCGCATACCGCACGGTCTCAAAGGACGCAGTATGTGTGCTAGCGGGCATGATGCCCATAGCTTTAGTGGTGGCAGAGGATGAAGAATGCTTCGAGCGACGCGGCATAAGAGGCGCGAGGCGTATCGCCAGAACCTCGTCTATGCTGAAGTGGCAGAGCGAATGGGATTCCTCCAGCAAGGGTAGATGGACACACAGGCTCATACTGAGCGTGTCCAAGTGGACGAGCAGCATGGCGAGGTGAATTTTCACTTGACTCAATTTCTGTCAGGCCATGGGTGCTTTAGGTGGTATCTGCACAGATTCGGACACGCAGGCTCCTCCGCATGTCCGGAGTGTGCAGACTGCGACGAGACCGCGGAGCATGTGCTCTTTGAATGTCCACGTTTCGTGGAGCAAAGGTCGAGTATGCAGGAGGTATGCGGTAGAGATATCACGCCTGACAACATTGTTGAAAGGATGTGTATGGGGGCGGACAAGTGGGACTCCGTTACTTCCACGGTTTCTCGAATCGTACTTGAACTACAGAGTAAATGGCGAGCCGAACAACAGCTAGTTTAGTTGGCCCCCCTTCTCCATCCAGGAGCTTGAGTTCAACGGGTAGTCTAAGTACTCTTAAGGCGAACAACTTAAGGCGGTAGCTGGTGGAACGCTTACTATTAGAGTGTACTCATGTACGGTCCCCCCCTTCTCGAAGTCATCCCTAACGGGCGTACCGCGAAGGTAAGGAAGAGAGAGAATGAGTTTTTAGTGGATCGATCCCCACATCACCCGAGGAACCACCTCTTGGGTATCTGTTGTAGATTTTCTCATTCTATAAAAAAAAAAAAAAAAAAAAAAACAGGCCGGTTTGCCCCCTGTCAATATCGGTGAGCACGCAGTCAATGCCGTGCGCGAAATGAAGCGATGAAGCTACTTGGCCACCTGATCGATAATAAGTTAACCTTTATACTCAATACGAAGTTGAATATACTTCGGGCCCTGAGTGGACGCTTCTCTGAAGCCTCTCGTAGCACTTTGATTAAAGTAGCAAGGGCAATGTGTGTCCCAAGCGTACTTTACGGTTCCGAATTGTAGAGCAGAGGTAGCACTGCGGTGCTAAACATTCTAGAACCTCAGTACAATGAGATTTTTAGAATCTGCTCAGGCGCCTTCAAGACTTCACCGCTAGCTTCTCTACTGGTGGAGTGCGGAAGACTACCACTGGTACATCTGGTAGCGGAGGACCTGGCTACTAAGGCTGCGCGGGCCCTGGAAAGGGACCACCTAGCAGGTGGGATGCCGGTAGTCCAGCGTGCCTCGTGTCAGTGGCACGATCTTACGTCGACGAACCTCCCTTCGTTAGCCACTAGGCCTCGCCTATGGCAACGGGCATTGGACGCGGACGTCCCTAAGATCGACTAGCGAGAGAGGGAGAAGTGCGGTGCTGGTGCCAACCCCGCGGTAGCTCAGGCTACCTTCAGAGAGGTTGCAGCTTCGTACGCAGATAGGCCACAGTATTTCACCGATGGCTCTTTAGTGCAAGAGGAAGTAGGTTATGGAGTGTCTGGGGAGGCCATAACCCGCTGCGGCCGGTTACCTGGTCTCTGTGGTATCTTCTCAGCTGAGGCCAATGCATAGGCCTGCAAGCTTGCAGGCATGCAAATGGGTCTCAGGCTGTTTTCTTCTCGGACTCCGCGAGTTGTCTTTCCGCCCTAGAGAATGGGAATGGCGGACAACCGTGGCTGATTGAGGTGCAATAGTACACGAACATAACCTTTGTCTAGGTACCTGGACACGCAGGTATCCCGGGCAATGAGGCTGCTGATCTTCTAGCATACCAGGGTGCCTCTCTGTGACGTAACCCGCTGGATCAAGCGGACCTCCAGAGAAACATGGGACTCGGCCTGGTATCTCAACTGGGACGCTTTCCTACTAAGGATAAAGAACGGCACACAAGAGTGGAGAGATGTTCCTAGTTCACGAGATCAGAAGATTCTGACTCGGCTGAGAATTGGACACACTCGGCTCACTCATGGGTCAAGATTCGGTGGTAATACGGCCTACTGTCAGGATTGCGGGCAAATACTAGATGTAACGCACTTACTAGTAGACTGTCCCGCGCGTGAGTTGTTAAGGGCGGAACACGGCGTTCGCGGCTCAATACTGGAATTATTGGCGAACGACCGTAACGCGGAAAAAGGAGTTATTAAGCTGATTAGGGCACTAGGGCTCTATGATGCTATCTAGTGGATTAGGCTCTGGTGCTCTATGACGCTAGGGCGTTAGCGTAGGAATGAGGTTAAGAGTTTAAGGGCGGGTTTAAGGGGGCCGCTAGCTACGATACGTGAGATATCGTACTACGACAAAGTACTGGACACGGCAGTACCAAGACTTAGAGGTTGGCTCTCTAAGCATTGAAGTTGAACTTGAAAGAAAATGACGAAGGTGTCCGTCATCAGGTGGTTCAACGAGAGGAAAGACTCGCACATAAGTCTAGTCCTCGGGAGTGAAGGACACCAGCCTGAGGTATCCAAGAAATCGAGCGAAAGATTACAAGAGGTTTTACAGGGAGGAGGGCGTATCGTGCAATGTGATGTCAACACGATTCGCCGGCCAAGGAGGAAGCTGACTGCATCTGGTGGTTCACACCTTATGCCGTCACGAATGAACTTTATTGTTTAAAGTGACGTTAATAAAAAAGGCTACAGATTGATGGGCCTTAGGGTCATCAGCGCATACCGTACGGTATCAAAGGACGCGGTATGCGTGCTAACGAGTATGAAGCCCATAGCACAGAGGTCGAGGAGTGCTTCGAGAAACGCGGTACAAGAGGCGCAAGACGGATTGCCAAAACATCGTGGATGTTAAAATGGAAGAGAGATTGGGATTCCTCCAACAAGGGTAGATGAACATACAGGCTCATACCGAGCGTGTCCAAGTGGATGAGCAGGATCTGCACAGATTTGGACATGCAGACACCCCTACATGTCCGGAGTGTGCTGACTGTGACGAGACTGCAGAGAATGTGCTCTTTGAATGCCCAGGCCCACGCTTCGTGGAGCAAAGCCCGAGTATGCAGGAAGTATGCGGTAGACATATCACTCCTGATAACATTGTTGAAAGGATGTGTACGGGGGAGGACAAGTGGGATTCAGTTACTTCCACGGTTTGTGTCGTACTTGAACTACAGAGAAAATGTCGGACCAACCAACAGCAAGTTAAGTTGCCCCTCCCTGTCTAGGAACTTGAGTCCAACAGGTAGTCTAAGTACTAAGCCTAAGTACTTAGCCAGGACCCAATCCTCCAGGGGAGAGAGAATAACTTTGGGCGATAGCTGGTGGAACGCTAACCAATAGAGAGCACTCATGTACGTTCCCCCGGGGGGGAATCCGCCCTTCTCGAAGTCATCCCTACCGGGCGTACCGTGAAGATAAGGAAGAGAGAAAGAGGTTTTAGTGAGTGGAACCTGCATAACCCAAGGACCTACCTCTCGGGTATCTTATCAACAAATTCCCTTGTTCCATGAAAAGGGCCCCAATCCTTGGCTTACAATCCCTCTTTCCCTAACTTTCATGGAGTCATTGCATTCAGCCTTTCTTAATAACTGGACACTGTATCATCAATGATATTGAGATACAAAGTTCGGGACTGCTTGGGCCCTTCAAGTGTGGAGTACCTTAATGTGAAGGCGACACCGTACTACTGATGCGTTGCTGATGATTCATAAAGCTCCTTCTGCATCCTTTAGCTATGTGAAGTACCGATTATATGCCCAGCATTTCCCTACCAAAGATAATCCAGTAATCAACAGCTTACTTTGAGTATAAACTCATTTAGAATCTCAGCCAAAGTAAGATAATCCTTATTATTATCTCTCAAGCCGCAACAAAAAAAATCATAAATCTCAGATACGGCGCATTGATGAGCCTCACCAAGCACGGTCACGTGCTTGGGCGCCATCGCGTCTAGCTACGACATTGGTCTCCGTCTTCGTCGTCGAAACCAGGAAGTATATCCAGCAGCAGTGGCTTATATAGCGTTTGTCCTAACCCACCCCCTTCTCGCCACCGACCATCGCTACTCGTCGTCGTCATCCTCTTCGTCCTCGCTGCTTCCTCGACTAAGCTCACGCTGCAATCACGTCGTCGTTCACTCTGATGGTTTTGAAATCGTAACTTTTTCCACAGCCATCAGCAGCCCAAGTCCGCCCGTCGTCGATTCACTCTCGTTCTCACTCACAAACTCACGTTCGCTCACACTCCTCGTCGCTAGCTGGCGGCAGCGGCGGCGGTTGGTTGGTGGCAGCGTGCGTTCGCATTCTGACCTATGCCACTATGTGGGAGGGAGGATGAAGTGTGAAATGCGCCGTTTGAATTGCAGAGGAGAATTATTCGCAGAGTGTGAGTAATTAAGGATTCGCGCATGTGACGTACGGCCCCACTCTCCCCCCAAATGCTACCCGCATCGGATAAGGATAATATGGCCGTTGATGCGGGTCGTTCGACCGTGCAACAGCGCGCCGAAATGGAAAACGCCAAGATGAAAGAGGAAAAGCACACACCTTTTCCGTCCGCTCGCCGCGCCCGCCCAGTCCACACTCCATCTGCCGCCGACAGGTAGGTATATTGCCACATTTGAGCAGGTTCAAATTTTTCGCTCGCGACCACCACCACCACGGACGGTTAGATGTTATGTGTGCTGCCAGCGAGCGGAAGGATGATGGCTCCGAGTGTTTCATGTTTTGACCTTGTGTTTGTTAATTATATACCTGCCGAACCCGCTTTCCTCAGGTCCTTCGGCCTCCCCCTCTGTCCTGCTCCTGCAGTGCTGTCGTGTTATGGGAAATTGATGGATACCGTCGGTCGTTTCGCTGTGTGGCACTGTTTTGATTTGGTTCCACGTGCCCCTCGTCAAAGCCACTACCACTGCTGCTATCCACCGTGGAATGTTTTCATCGGCAGGCTGCTCGTTGCGCCTGATAAATACACAGTGCACATCTGACATTTAACGAAATTTAAAATTGTTTAGTAGAACAAGGAAGGAAGTGATGATACAATCGCTTGCTAAAATTACTAAAACCACTGTGGCGTTAACTAATTTATTGGCCTTTTCCGGCTATACCAGTCAACCAGCATGTCTGAAATAGATGTAAAAACATGCAGCATTTGAAGGCAAAGTACGTTCATTGTTATCATTAGCGTTAAGCAAGTCGCATACATTCGTTGGTGGTAGTACAGTCGAACCTCCATGAGTCGATGTTCCTTGACTCGATAACGACTCATGGAGGTAAATTTTTCTATACTGAAAAATAATTTCTGGGTTACTATGATGGTCCCTTCAAAAAGCTTCCCAAAGGATTTTTGTTCCATTTCTCGATATTTCCTTGAGTCGATGGTCCCTTCAATATCGACTCATGGAGGTTTCACTGTATGTGGACCGTTTCAATAAGGGTTGCCTCCTTCCCGTCCGCCACCAAAGAAAATAGATTTGGGGCTAATAATCACTGACTCTGAGACAAGATTCACGTAATCATTCAACGACTCAGATCTGCCGTGGTCACGTCCTTGCGACAGCTAAATAACGGTAAATGAAGATCCTGGACATCCAGCCAGCAGCGATATCGCCCAAAATCACACGAAAACAACAAAAAATGAAGACGAATTCCGGCAGCTCGATAGGAATAAGACAAACTCTTACAATCACAAATTATGTACAGGTACTCTTCGATATAACGTACAAAAAATTGTCTCATTGTATGTTATATCGAAGTGTACGTTATATCGAAGCAGAGAAAAATTTAATATTTTTTATGCTAGTATTGATGAATTAGACATGAAATTAAACCCAAATAATGATTTCGGTGAAATTCACAAAACCATTAATGAAAAAACCTGAGTTTTGACGAAAATGTAATTTTGTTTTTTGTGCTTCAATTTAACGAACACTATTTTTTTCCCAAATTGCGCAAATTCTGGGTAACAAGGCAAATGCTATAACAAAACATTGATTTGAGTGATTTCTTAGTTTATCTAAGGGTTATTCGTGGGAAAAATAAAAAATTTCAATGTTGTACTTTATATCGAATTCGTTATATCGAGGGTATGTTATATCGAAGATTGCCTGTATCCTATTCAACAGTACGTGTTCCGATAAAAAGTCTGGTAAGAGAAGAATGTTGAACCCCGAAGATCAATTTACAAACACTTTACGAGGAAAAATATCAGAAAGGCATAGCACTACCAGCCCTTTCTCAATTCGATCGGCCATATTCAAAACTACGCGGAACAAAAAAAAAACACGTGACAGACGGTTTTAAAAAATCCAGTCGCACGCGCGCACATCGTGGTTGTCTCATTCGAAGGCGAAGTGCGTTTAATTGAGAAATCAAAAGATAAATCGTGAAAAAATACCACTTATTTTGGTGGGATTCGAACCCGCGACTCCGTATCGCTAGTCCGGCGCTTTAATCAACTCGGCCACAGAACCAGTAATGATTCAGCGGAATAGATGTTGGAGTGTTTGGGCTGTGAAATTGGAAGGAAGCGAAACAGTTTTTTCTCTTTGGTTCTAGTCATCAAAATTCTTTGTTAGGCGGTTTGAATATTCGTAGGTCATTCTGACAATTCTTCAAAATGGCATAAGATTTTCTAAAATTTTCTTTCATTTGATGAAAAACTTCATTCGAAATTTTTCCTGAACACCTTCCGAAATTCCTCCGTGCAGGCCTTTCCGAAATTGCTTTGTTTTTTTGTGGATTGCTGCTGGGGCGTTTCTGGAGTTTCAAGGGCTTTTCTGAAGGGGTATCAGGTATCAGAAGCACGTTATCCTCCATTTGTGCCATTGCCATAATAAAAGCCTATTTCATCATCTACCTGACGGAAAAGGAAGGGAATAAGGATTTGGATGGGGATAGGGACAGATAGGGAAATAGGAAAAATACCTTCGAAGAGGGTACTAACGCATAAGCGTACCACAATGGGTTCGAACAGCGCCCTGAAAAGGGCACTGTAATAACGCATAAAGCGTAAAGAGAGCCTACAGCTCTTTACCACAGCGGGTTAAAAACAACAGAACATCCTGAAGATTCAGGTTTCTGAAGTCAGTTTCACTTAATAAGTGTTTACCGAATACTCGGAAACGCAGTTGCGCAAAAACTGGACAGTTACATATCAAATGATACGAAGTTCCATAATCGCATTCACAGCTATCACATACAAATGAATCAGCTTGCTGAATATTCGCCATGTGATAGCTGAGTTGGAAATGGCCAGTCAATGCTTTGGCCGGAATGCTGCAATCCTGCTTTGACAGATTTATTAGATACTTCGCCACCCTTGGAGATGGCTCAGTATTTACAACACAATTTGGTTTGACGACATGACTCCAAACTATTCCAATATTGTCTGTGTTGAGTGGCAGCCCAGGTGTGAATTTGAAGCTTTACCCAACACTTCGATATCGGAATTGCTGGCTCAGGGCCAATGAAGTCATGTGATGCTCCAGTGAGAGCTAACTCATCAGCCATTTCATTTCCAGCGATGGAAGAATGGCCAGGTACCCATACAAGGTGAACAGCGTTTGCTGAATTCAGCTCCTCGATTTGAGTTCGACAAGCGATAACTATCTTCGACCTAGAATTGGCCGAAGCATGTGCTTTAATACCAGCCTGGCTATCTGAACAGAAGTATATTACTTTGCCCATTACGTGCTGCTGAAATGCTGATTGCACTCCGCACATAAGAGCAAATATTTCGGCCTGAAAAACAGTGCAATGTCTTCCAAGTGAGTAAGACTGATGTAAGGGAATTTTGTGGAAAATGTCCTATATGTCCTATTACCTGTTCTGACACATTTATTTCAGAACCAAAGAGACGCAAAGGTCGCCTTTCCGTAAAAAGAACAATAGATGTTTTACTCGGATTAACCGAAAGGCCATATTGGCGACACCAACCCTAAGCTACCTGAAGAGCGTTTTGCATCATGCTTTTCCCGATCAGCCTAGATAGCTGTGTAGTGTCGGTAGCGGTTGTCTCAATTGGCTAAGAATAACACTACGGACCGCCTGATCCAGTGGTAAGAGTCCACTATACAGGTGACCCCTAATTCATGGTGTTATGCGGCTTTATGCTTACCGTGCCAAAGAATGAATGATTAGGGGGGTCTAATAAAAACCTAACCACAAACGGAGCCTGTGGAGAGTTAGGGCGTCCTCCACAGTATTACGCCCTTACTGCGCTAACCGGAGCAATGGTGCGGTGGACCTTGTGTTTCTCCGAGATAATCAGTTGCCCTTCTTAAGTCTCAAATTTGAGGCTAAATAAGGGCGGGGTTATTCAAATGTTGTTAATTAGCTTACATTACTGCCTATATGGGTTCGCTTAATGCGTTTTCGCCATTGGCGTTTTTCAATTGACACCGATTTGGTTCGTTGTTGATGTTTCCTTTTTGTGCTGTGATTGTGAAGAGTGTAATCCTGTCTAGTTTGGGTAGTGGCTACGACAAGGAAACCTCAGATCAATTTTCAGCGTAAAAAGCGTATGTAGCCCAAGTGGATCTACTTCGAAAAGTTCAATTTCGTAGGGTAACTTCTGTATAGGTTACCTTGTGAACCCAGCTTTGCTTTTTTCATTATAGATGAACTGTCGTGCCTCGAGCATGCTATATTTTAGAATAACGTATACAGTATGTTTCAACCTTTCCTTATGAATGGCTTCAAGCAAGCTCTTGCTTTCAGCATCTTTTCGCTGATATTTGGCATCTGAAGTAGCTCAAACATTGGTTTGAGATGCTTCACTTTGATGGAATACTTAGGTAGTACAGTTCATGGTTGACTTAACATAGAATTGCACCTAACCCAACTCTGCATGAGCAGAATTTGTCATGAGTTGACTGATTGGCATGTGTCAGATGAGGACTCTTCATTTGACCTTTTTGCACTTTGGAGTGTTCCTTCGCAAACTTTGCGTATTCAGGCGTCCCTGCTCAACAAGCTAGGGAACCTGTGATAATTGGTTGCGATCACATTTTATGGATAACTCGCTTCCATTGCTACTCCAAGTGAGTTTCATTATGGTTTTGTTATTACAACGCCCTTCATTGTGGTATACCATAGCTACTGCTTTGAAAGAAGCTTGTCCTCTGCGGTCTGTGCGGACCGAAAGAGGTATTCCTGAATGGAACTCGGACCTGTTCAAGTTCTAAATATCTTCGGATAAACCAGTCTTTTGTATAGCTACGAATCTTTAGCTTCTACCCCGAGGATTGTAGCTATAGAATCGATTTAGTGGGCACTAAAAAGCTCTGCTTACTTCAAATCTCCTGGAGCAAATGGGGCTTTGTTCTATTTTTCTTCAGAGGGATTTGAGTTTTTCAAACATGTTTTGAACTCTTGTAGTTTTCTATTGGGTATTTTCATGGCGTGAAATTACTCTGTAGTTTTATCCCGAAAGGGTGCGTGCGTTGTAAAAAGAAGGAATAAGTTCCAGATTTATCTGGTTACTTCGTTCTTTCTGAAATGCTCGAAACGCATTGTCGATTATCACATCTGTGATGTTCGTCTGGCTAACATGCCTGTTCATGTGAACTCGCATGTCTCCCAATTTGGGATGTCCACAGTGACTCTTTTACACAAAGTTGTATACGTTTTCAAGCAAGCACTCGCTCAAACGTAGTTTTTGCTTGAGTGATTTCTTGAATATTGAGGATGCTTTTGATGACGTGCCTTTCTATGTCATATTGAAAGTCGCATGACGTCGCAAGCTACTTCCAATGAGCTATAGGCTCTTTTTACGCTTATGCGTTTTACAGTGTCCTTTTCAAGGCACTGATTAACCCCGTTAAGGTATGAGCTATGAGCTCTCGTTGCGCTTATGCGTTCATTCCCTCTTCTAGGGCACCCCTTCCTATTTCATCACCTTTCCCTTTCCCAATTCCTTCCCTTGTCCCATTCTCCCTCAGGTAAATGATGAAATAGGCTCATATGTATGGCGATGGCACAAATGTCCCAAATGGAGGATAACGTGCCTCTGGAGCCGGCCTTCTGATACCTGATACCTTGCCCATTACGTGCTGCTGAAATGCTGATTGCACTCCGCACATAAGAGCAAATATTTCGGCCTGAAAAACAGTGCAATGTCTTCCAAGTGAGTAAGACTGATGTAAGGGAATTTTGTGGAAAATGTCCTATATGTCCTATTACCTGTTCTGACACATTTATTTCAGAACCAAAGAGACGCAAAGGTCGCCTTTCCGTAAAAAGAACAATAGATGTTTTACTCGGATTAACCGAAAGGCCATATTGGCGACACCAACCCTAAGCTACCTGAAGAGCGTTTTGCATCAGGTCAAAAAGCGTGCTGATGCACATACCAACTAACAAAGTTAAATAGTCGTCGGCAAAACCATAAGTAAGAAAACCGGTATTATTGAGTTGCCTCAATAGTGTATCTGCTACGAGATTCCACAAAAAGGGTGACAACTCCCCCTTGGGGGCTCCCACAAACACTCAATTTCCTAATCGCTGCTTGAGCAATGTCGAGAAGATATGTCGGTTTTTGAGCATTTGGTGAATCCAATTGGAAATCATTGGAGATATGCCATGACCCCGTGTGGCTTCCAAGATAAAAAACAATGAGGGAAATCACGAGTCAACTCATACATATGTTTTTTCTGTGGTGAGTTTGGCGAGTCAAGAATCGTGCGTGAAACAACTCGACCCCGAGATTTGAGAATTTGTGTTTTTACGAACACTGTCCCAGAGGTGACCCCCTGGGAATCACTAAGATCTCCTAGAGCTTCCCTGAGTTCCCCTGAAACGCCGCTGAAGCGCCATTGTGTCCTCTTGTTGCTACCAGGTACCCTCTTTGAAACCCCTGAGATGCACCTGAGACCCCGTTAATCTTTACAGCAGCAGACGCCAACATCAAAAGTTTAAAAATCTGTAACGTTGTCAAATTTCATGCGATTTTGATGAAAATTTTACAGAAAATCACAAATGAGCTGAATTTCGGAAGCACAAAAATTCACCGTTTTTTTTTCTGGAATTAGACCGAAAAACCTGGGGTGTCAAAACAGGGACTTTCTGAGAAAAAAAAACATGCGAAAACATGTTCAAATTAATTGTTGTTTGTTTGTTTATTACCAGGGATTTTAACCTTTTATGGGTCATTCATCCCGTGTTCAATTTAGTAACAAATCATTTAATTTTAAATATTTATTCCAGCACGCCTGTTCATACAGACAGTCGGATCTGTTTCGGTCACGTAGCTAGCCGGAACCGGTTCCAAAGGGGACAATTGCTGAATTTCACGGAATCTCATCGTTCGTCGGCATTTTTCATTTGTGATTTTCTGTAAAATTTTCATCTAAATCGGATGAAATTTGACAATGTTACAGATTTGTAAACTTTTGATATAAATAAGGTACCCCGGGGCAAGTGAGAATCCGGGGCAAGTGAGACCTACGGCTATAATTTTATCTATTTTTTATTTTAAAGGCAAACATTCTTCATGGAAAACATAGGTATCACACCAACGGATACTTTGAATTCAAAATTTGTTATTGTGCTCACCATAAAGAGATCATATATGTTATTGTTGTTCATATGTAATTTTCAATTCACTAAGTGATATTAACGTACTCTACTATATTCGTCGTTTTATGATATAATATCATATAAAGTCAAACTTGTTCGGTTTCAGGATAATATTTGGAGTGTTTGCAAATTGTTTTAAGCGAAAAAGATGTAATTTATTTTCATTTATTACCTTTAGTTAACTGCTCAAACTTTCCCCAGTGCATTTCAGCATCTGGGGCAAGTGAGACCTATGAGAATAAACAAACACAATGTCATAGTTTGATCTCGATGTATTCAGCCTAAGTCGAAATTCATACAAAAGTGAAGTAAAAACCAGTGCCTTAAATAATAAATCGTTGAATTATGATTAATTCCTTCTATTCTAATGAAGAAGCTATTGTTTAAAATTGTAAAGTCTTGGGTAGAACATTTTTTTTCGAAACCATCTATTTTTCATATTTTCATCTAAGCAAATTCTATTTTTTTTCTTTTTTCTTTGCAAAATGAGTTTTTCTGAGTTCTAAGAAACCGGTCATAAAGTATGAACAAAATGGAAAACGACTTATTCAAAGTTCACGATTTAAACATCTTTATTTAATGATCGGGAAATTATGTAAGGGGAAACATAACATCTGTAAGTCTTGAAAAATCTTTTGGCGAGATTCATCAACTATGTAATATAAAAACCAAGTTTGGAAATCTTCCGGCATTCCGGCTGTATAGCGCTTTTTGTATAAACAAATCAATTTGTTTTGCACAAGATGCCATGGTTAAACCAACTTTTTTCTCAGTGATTCGTTATTATATATGTTACGTAATTTATGCACGATACCATAAAATACTTCCAACATAAATCGCTAAACATAGTTATTCGTATAAGCTATTTATAATTTATGCTACGTATGCAGCAACTATAAGCCATTTGTACAAACATTCCGAATGAGTCCCACTTGCCCCGTGATACGGAGTAAATGAAGATCTGCTCCACTTCTCATTATATGCATAATATATAGGATGAAAAAATTTTGAAACAGTTTTAATGCCCGTTATTAAGGATAAAATATACCAACAATGTCTTTTAGAACCATTGGAATTATAGAATTATTTATGGTTAGAATTTTTCGGCTTGACAAAACCAAACTAGCATTTTTTTAGGTCCCACTTGCCCCGGGGTACCTTACCTGTTACTGTTAAGGTTTAATGCCTCTGATACCTCTCGGTACCCCTTGAAACCCCCTAAAATATACCAAGCCCTGTGGGACTTCGTTGTACTCCCTGAAACATCATGTATGGCCCTGAAACGCCCATGAGACGCTCCTGAAACATCCGTGTATCCCATGAAACCCACTGGAACTCCTGAAACGCCTCTTAAACCTCTCGAAACGCCACTGAGACTCCCTGGAACCCTCTAGAATTTCCCGGTACCCTCTGAAATCTCCTGGATCCCCCTCGAAACACCCCAGACTTCCTGGTGCTCCCTCAAAACTACTAGAAACGTCCATGAAACGCTTCTGAGACTCTCTGGAACTCCCCTGGAATCTCCTGAGACCCCTCGAGACGCCTCTGAGGCCCCTGGAACCCCTTTGAGACCCTTTGAGACTCCTGAGAACCCCTGGAACTCCCTGAAACCCACTGAGATGTTCCTTAGACCCTTTAATTGCCTCTGAGACCTCTTGGCTCTCCTTGAGACGCACCTGAGATCTACTGGGACCACGCTTAAACCACTTGGGAGCCCAGTGCTGTCGCGGTAGAATCAGAACTGGTAACTCAAGGTTTCTAGATTTCAGCACCCCCAAAGAAATGATTTCATATTATAATAGTATTGTGGGCTCTTCAATAATGATGACTCCAAGACGATCAGATTAAGAGTGATTTTATTCATGAAAGAAACTTAGCAGCTAACTTACAAAATTTTCATAAGGGTGGAGCCTGGACTGAATTCGTTTAACAAAAAGACTATTGCAAAAAAATGGGCGTTACCAAACATAGCAACACAGCAGGGCGCTTAACACATGCCTAGAGAACTATGTCATCATCGGTCAACAATTGCCACACGCGTTGTTGAGCGATGGTGTTTAATTTCTTGTAGCGTATGTTGTCAAACATCAGTGTATGTTTGAAAAGGTTTGAAATTCGACCCACGACACGGAATCGTTCTGGGTCTGCTTTGGAAACATGTGGCCAAGAAATGCATACTCAAGTGTGTAATATATACAGGAAATTTATTGGCTTTTTGCCTTACGGGAAACGTTGGTTGACTTTTTAGAAATGTAACTTTCTAACCTTACGAAAAACGTCGGTTTTCCAGGAAGGTTATATGACATGAATTTTAGGTACAGTACACCTCCCCCCTTTTAGAAGAATGGTGTAGTACAACGAAAGCATTCTAGATTAGATTTGAAACTTGTCAAAACTCTACTCACCATTATTTTTACTTAATCAATCTATTCTTATGAACAATCATTGAATTATCTGTAGTTTCGTGTCGGATTTCACAATTTTGATTG
This sequence comes from Aedes albopictus, assembly GCF_035046485.1. Taxonomy (NCBI): domain Eukaryota; kingdom Metazoa; phylum Arthropoda; class Insecta; order Diptera; family Culicidae; genus Aedes; species Aedes albopictus. The sequence goes on from NC_085138.1 coordinate 167,191,371, forward strand.
TCTACGCGTGTTACTAGATAAGGACCGTTATAAAATGCATCTAATTTTCTTCTGTTCTCATTAGATAAATAAACATTATCTCCTATTTTAATTTCAATCGGGTTTGCCATCTGTTCAGAATTTTGACTTCTAAGTAATTTGTGTGCAATTAGTTTCTCTCTTGCCAAACAATTTGATTTCTGAATTTTGTATCTAAGTTCATTTTTTGTAAGATTCGAAATTATAAACAGGTTCAACTCTGTCGCTCTGTAATTGTTGTGGTAACGTAGCTTTAAAATCAAACACTAGTTTATAGGGTGTAAACCCATGATCAGAGTGTAGTGTAGTATTATAGTTAAATTCATAGTATTTCAACCAATCATCCCAGTCAGAGTGGTGTACGTTAACAAAAAATCTCAGGTATTCATTCAAACAAATGACGAATTTCGCACCAACTCGTCTTCGGGGTTGGCAGCACCCCCTCAGAATGTTATGAAATTTTGTAGGTTTCAAGACTTTACCTTTTCAAGCAACTTTGCGTATTTTGTTTTTTCAAAATTAACCTAGACTAACATTTAAAAAGAGTCAAAGTTCTTGACCCGTTTTTTTTTCACAAAAAATAACTCGAATATGATAAGATGTACAAAAAAAGTGATGTATGGGTGACATTTAGAGAATTGTCCAAGCTTTCATGAAAAAATATTTAAAAAATTCTAAATACATTTTTACACGCTAAAAAATATATTTTTAAAATTAAAAGTCAATTTACAGAAAATGCCCACTTTTTTATGTTTTGAAATTTTTTTCCAAGAAAGTCAATATTGTTGCCTAACTTTCCTCCATACATCACAAGATGGGCACTTTAAAGGAAAAAAAGTTTTTCTAACAAAAACTTTTTCATGTTAGTTTTTTTAGCGTGTTGCGCATTAGCCGTTTTTTTACAAAAAATATAACTCGAATATGATGAGTTGTACAAAAAAGTGATGTATGGGGAACTTTTAGGGAATTGTCCAAGCTTTCAAAAAAACATATTTAAAAAATATAAAAAAATGTTTTACACGCTAAAAAATATCTTTTCAAAATTAAAAGTCAATTTACAGAAAAAGCCCACTTTTTTATGTTTTGATTTTTTTTCCCAAGAAAGACAATATAGTTGCCTAACTTTCCTCCATACATCACAAGATGGGGACTTTTAAGGAAAAAAAAAATTTCTAAAAAAAACTTTTTCATTTTATTTTTTTTGCGTGTTGTGCATTAACTCGTACAGTAATGTATCCAGAATCCTAATGACAATCCATTAAAACTTAATGGGCTCAACTACTTTTTTAATATCTTAACGTGCTTGACATTGAAAACGTGCTTGATATTGGAAAGGGCTCAAGACAAATTTGCTTTTAGGGTTTTATATCAATGAAAACGCTTGTGTATTGATGAAATATGTACATATGTATATGTGTATTCAATTATTTTCTTTTCTACAATATATACATTTTTCTTTTATACATTCTATTGTAACGTTTTTTTAATATTAGATCTTTGGTCTATCTGAAACAAAGTAAACTTTTTTGGATTATCTTTTGAATTCGAAAACTTCTTCGCTTCAATTTGATTTTCAGAAATTGGCACAAATGAATGAAATTTTTGTGTACCAGGTATTGTTTTTACGTGACTGTATGTGTATAGTTCTTCAAGTTCATCCGTCATTTTTGCATATTGTTCATTTGAAATAAAGCAGAAATTCAATTTTGTTTTATGTATATCTGACTGTTTAACTGCCCAGTCATACAGTTCTCGAGGAGTTGTGATTGTGTTTCCATAATCTCGAGCAAGACTTGCTCGTTTTGCCATTCGCTTGAGAGTACCTCCAACAGCGTCACATGGACCTTTGCCATGAGAAGTTGCGAAGAAGTGCCATTCTGCTTCCAATCCATAATTGGACCGAAAACTGCACAAACTGGCAAATTTTTTTTGTTCTTATAATAAGCTGCTGCTCCATCTGACATGAAAGTAATTTTTGAGAAATCAATTGATTGTTTAATGAAATCCAGCAGTTTTGATATAAATAACTGAACTGCTGTTGTATCGTATGTAAGTACTTCAGATATTATTATAAAGCTCAAGTTTTCCAACTTATTTTCTTTTCTGTAGTACACTTCAAAGGGGTGAATGGTAGCTTGAGAATTATTCCAATGGTAACCTTGAGCTGAATTTTGAATGATAAATGAATAATTTTCTGAAAAGTCACAAATTGTTAATACTTCACCCTGTTTAAGAGATTCTTTTTTATCCCGCAAAAATGAGGATTGTTCTTTATAAATGAAATCATGAGTTATAAGCTTATCAACTTTTTCTACAAAATACGGAACAAACTCGTCTATAGTCTTAGTAATAGTTCCCAAATTGCATCGATCAGTGGTTAGCCATTGTTGAAATAAAACCGATTCTTTATCATTCGCTTCTAATAATGATGTTAGTTCACTGGTTCTAGGCACACAATAATACAATTTCAGCAAACAGAATGCTGTTTTAAGCATTCAGATATCAAAACAAGCTGAGAAACAGGTTCTATTCCCGTTGGGATGTAACGCCAAGAAAAAGAAGGCACCCAATTAAACAAAGTTGTAATGCCCATTGAGTGTTATTAAATGGGTATAAGGATTCTTGATACATCCTGTACGAGTTAATGCGCAACACGCTAAAAAAATAACATGAAAAAGTTTTTGTTAGAAAAACTTTTTTTCCTTAAAAGTGCCCATCTTGAGGTGTATGGAGGAAAGTTAGGCAACAATATTGACTTTCTTGGAAAAAAATTCAAAACATGAAAAAGTAAATTGACTTTTAATTTTAAAAATATATTTTTTAGCGTGTAAAAATGTATTTAGAATTTTTAAAATATTTTTTCATGAAAGCTTGGACAATTCTCTAAAAATCCCCCATACAACACTTTTCTGTAGGTCTTGTCATTTTTGAGTTACATCGATTTTAAAAAAAATCTTCGAAAAAAAGTTAGGCCCTCTTCAAATGTTACTCTTGAAAATTTTCGAAAATTTAAGTATGCAAAGTTGCTTATAAAAACCTAGTCTTTATGCCCACCAAGTTTCATTCGATTCTGAGAGGGTGTTGCCAACCACTGGTCGAGTTGGCGCGAAATTCGTCAAATGTGATTCCTTTCTAACGGTCCAATCGTTTGTGGGTGATATGCGGTTGAGAATGTTTGCTTAATATATAATAAATAACAAATCTGGTCAAGGACTTCATTCCTAAACTCAGTGCATTGATCGGATTTTAGTTCTAAGAAATTACCGTAAATTAAAATAAAATGTTCAATTAAAGTGCGAGCTACTGCGCTTGCTCTCTTAGTTTGTAATGGGATAAGAACTACATATTTAGTAAAGTCGCACTTTAAAGTTAATGCGTATCTATTATTATGATTACTTCTAGGAAGAGGTCCCACTGTATCTATAGAGATCACTTCAAACGGTTTGGTTGGAGTAGTTGTTACATTAATTTTTTCTTTAGTATGTGTAATAATTTTATTTTTTCTTGCATAATTCGCATGATTTGACGAATTCTGCAATAGTTTTCTTCATGTTTTTCCAAACATAAACTTCTCGGAGTTTTAGGTACAATCTCTTTTGACCTATGTGTCCTCCTAAAGGTGTTTTATGATAAATTTTAATTATATTTTGTATAACTTGAAAACCACTAATGATTCTCTGTAGTTAATAAATTATGATTTGCAAATCTTTTAAAACTAAGAACTAATTAAGAATTCGCCTTCCTCCGTGCATTATTATTTCACTAATATTTCTGTAAATATCATTGAAAGAATATTCTGCTGGACTTTCATGATTGAATTTAGCAAGCATTCTTCTTTAAATTTCTAGCAAATTCTCCGAGATTACCTTCATGGACGCCGCCAGATGAGGAGTCTTTCGGGTTTTACAGGGGATAGACAAAATGATCGGGACAGGCAAAATTTTCACTTTCCAAAAAATGTTCAACTAGCTGTAACTTTTCGAAAAGTGCATCGAATATTCTCAAATTTTTACTGTAAGTTCTTCAACTAGCTGTGTATCAGTAGACAAAATTTGGAAAAGATCGGACTATTCTTCACGAACTTATAAAGATTTTTGAAAATTCTCCGATAGCCAAATTTGAGCTGTTATATCTCCGGATTCAATGAACCGATTGCAATGAAATTTTGACCATTCATGACTTATATAATGAACTCTGGAAAACATTTGACTTAACTTGAAAATTTTAACAAGCGAAAAAGTTATAGCGATTTTTTTTTACGATTTTTCAGTAAATTGGTCTATTTTTCATATGCATACCATTACTTTTTCAATTTATTGGTGGCTATGTGTAATCGTTATAATTTTCTTCCGTATTAAGAATATTAAGTTAAGTCAATGGTTTTTCATAGCTCATTATTAAGTCATTAATGGTCAAAATTTCATTACATTCGGTTAATTGAATCCGGAGATTTAACAGCTTAAAGTTGGCTATCGGATAATTTTACCATTTCCAAGAAATTTTATAACTTCGTGTAGAATTGTCCGATCTTTTCCAAATTTTGTCCACTGATACACAACTAGTTGAAGAACTTACAGTAAAAATTTGAGAATATTTGATGAACTTTTCGAAAAGTTACAACTAATTGAACATTTTTTGAAAAGTAAAATTTTTGCCTGCCCCGATCATTTTGTCTACCCCTGTATCTCAAATTTTCTGAAATGTTAACAGAAAAAAGAAGATTTTCGTAGGATTTCTCAAAATGGTTTCATCAAGAATTTCAGCAAGAATACATCTTCTCTTAGTATTCCTTCAAAATGCATTCCTGTCCGTGAATTTCTATGAAAATGTCTACATGAGTCCAGAGAGTCTTTCAGGAATTCCCTTAGAAATTTTCACTGAGAGTTTTTCAGGAGTTACTCAAGAAATCAAAATATTCACCTTGAAGATGGTCCACGGGCTTCCTCACAAATTCCTTTCGGAGCTCCTTCTGAGATTCCTTCAGGTATTCTCTGGAATACTCCTTCATTGATTCTTCAAACATTTCTGAAGAAATTCCCTTCAGAAATACAGTCAGATTTTTTTGCAGGAGTTTTTTCTACAGAACTTTCGTAGAAATGCTTCTACATATTTCTATATTACAGAAAACAATATTTAAAAATAACAGTCATTTTTCATAGACAAATGGAAAAATGCGTAGATACAATAACAATATGGCAACACTGTCTTTAGAAAAAAAATGCATAAAAACATACTGAAGAAGTGCTCAGAGCATCAGAAGCAATGAAAACCTAATCAAAGAAGGATATAAAGGATTTGGTGGTTTTGTAAGGTTTGAAGTGGTTGTTCATACTAAATGTATTACGAATCGTTTATTTCAACAGTGTCTTCGGCTATATTTTTCTGCATGATATTATCTACAACTTTGCTGAAGTCTTCAGCCTGAAGATACCATTTAGTTTTCTTGGCTTACTTAGAATACAGATTTTGTATCGAACTTGTGAGTAAACTTATCAAAAAACAAAACTTATTAAAAGTTTTTTTTTTCAAAGGGTCTCTCAACAATTGCTGCAGAAATTACTCCAGAATTTATTCGTTAGTATTTTTTAAGGAAGTTTTGGAAAAAATCTTTCATGAATATTTGCAGAGGGTTCTCCAGTTCTTCAAAGTGTTATTTTGAGGCTTCCTTAAAAAAATCATGTTAATTATTTAGTGGTTTTCTTGAGCATTCCTTCAGAAGTTGTACAATTTTTCTGAATATATCACCAGAGGTATCTCCAACATTTCTTCCAAGAATTCCTTCATAACATCTTCACGGAATCCCTGGAAATTCATTGAGGGATTTTTCGTAAATTACACAACTACCTTTGCTGCGATTCCTCCGGACATTTTTAAAGACATTTCTTTAGAAATTCCTCTACGGATATTCCAGGAATCCCTGTGGAAATTTCTCAAGCATTTTCTACTCGGAAACACTTGCAGAGTTCCTATAGATGTTCTTATCAGATTTTTTCTGCAAGTAGGAAGGTGTTTCTTCTCCTACGCATTCATGCAGGAATTGATCAAAATTGATCAAATAACCTCAGGGATTGCTGCAGGAATTTTTATTCAGGAATTCTCCCAAAAAAATTCAAAGAATTTTTATGGGATTTCTTTGAACATTCATCCAGAGATTTGTTAGAAATTCCTTTAAGGATTCCTTAAATAATTTTACAGTATTTATGCACAAATTCTAGAAGAATTTCTGAGAAGTCCCAGGGGAAATACGGGTTACGACCATTTGGGCAGGGGGGCCTATTTTGGCACTTGCTGCTATAACTCAGTCAATTTCAACCCGATTGACGTGAATTTTTCAACATGGATAGATTCTGTACCTATCTGATCGTATCCCAAAAATCAAGTAAACCGTTTCAAAATTGACCGAGTTATTGTGACAAGTGCCCAGAATAGGCCCCTTCCCCAAATGGACCCAGACCCCATCTAAACAATTCGGCAGGGATCTCTAAAGACATCACAAATAATATTCCTGAAGCATTAACTTCTACTAAAATCCTTGTAGAAACTTCTACAGGAATCACTGAAGAATTTTCTCAAAGAATGCTTGGAGAAACCCTAAGAAGAATTTTCGACGCAATTCCCGTAGGATTTGTTAAGACATTTTTTGAATTCTTAAAAAAAACACGAACACGTTCGTTTCCATATTCGCTCTTTGGAGGAAGCACGTCACTATAAAACGAACTCTCATGTAACGCCCTGTGTGGCACAACCGAAAACTTTTCCTGACAGCTGCGGCGGAAATCGAACCCGTGCTCCTCTGTACGATGCGACTAAATGCTTGGTGACACTTGGCACACGACCACAAAGCAAATCTATGGAAGAACTTTTGAAGGAATTCCTTGTTGATGTTCGTGAAGAAATCTCTAGAGATAACAACATTTTCTTAGAGAAATTTCGGAAGGAATTCCATCAGGAATTTTTGAATAAAAAACCATGAAAGATTTTTTGAAGAAGTTTTCTGTAGAATTCCAGAACAAATCCTATGACTTCACTGTACTTCACTGACTGAATCTCTGGAAGGATATCAAAAAATCCAAGGGAAAATCTTGAAAGGATCGCCTAGGGAATTTCTCAATAACTTCCTGGTAAAATTGCCGGAGAAAACTCTTGGTGGAATTCCTGCAAAAAAAATGAGGGCTTCGTAGGAAAATTCCTGCAGAAATCCATTAATAAAATTTCTGGAGGATTTTCTAAAAGTATTCCTGGAGAAATCTATAGACGAATTTCTTAAAAATTCTCTAGGAATACATGGAGTATCGCATAGATAAAAGCCTGCATAAAACCACAGATTGAAAAAATCTCAAAGAATCCGTGAAGGAATTATTGGAGTTATCATTAGAGAAAATGTCGAATAAAATTCTGAGGTATCTGAGGTATTACATGGAGGAAATCACGAAAGAACCTCCGGAGGAATTCCTGCAACATTTTCTGGATTAATCCATAAAGAAATTTCTGGACACATTCATGTCGAAATTTTCCATGGAATCCCTAGAGCAATTCTTTAACAAACCTGGACTTAAGAAATACATGAACGAATTTCCGAAGGAAAATCTGGAAAATATTCTGAAGGAACCATTGGGGGAGTTTCAGAAGGAACTCATAGAAATCTATCTAAAAGAAATCCGATAAAGAATTATGGAAAAAATAATCGGAGAATATCTGAAGGAAGTGGTGGAGAAATTTCTTGAAGAATCCCTGGTAGAATTTCCGGAAAAAAATCGCCAATTAAAAACCGAATTCCTTGTGTAAGTTCTTAAGGAATGCATGGATGAATTTCTAACGAAATCTTTGTAAGAAATGAATGAGTCTGTGACAGATTTTCAAAAGAAATATTTGGGGAAATTTCTGGAAGGAGGCAGTGCACAGTGGGAAAAATCGACCCAAAAAACGGATCTTTTAACGCCGCTGGTTTCGGTACGTGAAGTTGATCATTTCTGACGTAAAAAAATACGAGAAATCGATTTATGCTAAATTCATTCACCGCACGGCACGGGAAGTGGTCCATTTTGACCCTTTTTCCCCTTTTTTCATACAAAATGAGAATCAAAATGTACTTTCAAACAACTAACACGACTTTAGATCGTTGAAAATTGTTGCAGGTGTAATTAGAGGCTAATAGAAATCATAAACATTTATGAAAGATTCTTTGAAATGCTTATTTTGCCCCATATGCCCCAACATCTGCAGGAAATTGTGAATTCTATGTAATTATGAATGGATTTTTAAGGTTAGTGATTTGAATTAGATTTTTATGCATAAACAAAAAGCACTAGATCTGTTATCACCAGAATCATCTTCAGTAGTTGTCCAATTTGCCCCAGTTTGCCCTATTATCATAGAAAAATGAGATTTAAATTGCATTTATAAGAAACACATACTGCTATGGAACGTTGATATTAGTTTTAGTTGCAATTGGAAGCTAACAGTTATCATGCGCATATATGAAAGATATTTTCCTTATTTTACCCTACATGCCCCTAAAACTGCTGGATAATAATGTATTTTGTATGGTTTTGTAATGTTGCTGGATGCATAACATGAAGTCCTGAAACATCTTGGATATATACAAATGCGGTTTATCGATTTATACTAGAATCATTTTCGGAATGGTATGAACAGCTGTCCATTTCACCCCAATTAGCCGTGATTTTTGTCATGTAATGTATAAATTAATTTGCCCTATTTTTTGTCATGTAATGAATAAATTAATTTCCCTTATTAGCATTGGTACTGAAACGGATGTTATCAAAAAGACATATATATATGACTTTTGCCATAATTTCAGCTTTGGATGGGGAATTAAGGGCATAATAAGCATTTTATGAAATATGTCAAATATGCACTAAACTTATTAAATAGGGCGTCTTAAAGCACCAAATTATATATATTTGAAATGTCTCATTCAATCAGTTGTGTGCATATTTGCCACAAATTAGATTAAGACTAATGCTTATTATACCCTGAACTCCCCACCAGTCATATTTTTTAACTGTCCTTTCGATTACATTGGTTTCAGTACCAAAAGTTCATCAATTCGGACATAAGCAAATGCGAGAAATCAATCAATCAATCAATATATAAAAAAATAACAGAACTTCATGTATTGCAACCAGTGACATCACAAAACAATACGAAAAATGTTATCATTCAGTAGTTTTAGGGGCATGTAGGGTAAAATAGGGAAAATATCTTTCATACATGCGCATGATAACTGTTAGCTTTCAATTGCAACTAAAACTAATTTCAACGTTCCATTGCAGTATCTGCTTCTTATAAATACATTTTAAATCTCATTTTTCTATGATAATAGGGCGAAATGGGGCAAATTGGACAACTACTGAAGATGATTCTGGTGATAACAGATCTAGCGCTTTTTGTTTGTGCAAAAAAATAAAATTCAAATCAGTAAACTTAAAAATCCATTCATAATTATATAGAATTCACAATTTCCAGCAGTTGTTGGGGCATATGGGGCAAAATAAGCATTTCAAAGAATCTTTCATAAATGTTTATGATTTCTATTAGCCTCTAATTACACCTGCAGCCATTTTCAACGATCTATAGTCGTGTTAGTTGTTTAACCCTTTCCTTCCCACGACTTTGAACGATTATATCTATGCTAAAAAGCGTTTCCGAAAAAAGTGCTTGAACAAAAGTTATTGTAAATTGGCTAAATTTTTCGAAATCAATGAAAAAAATTTTGGTTGTAAATCAATAGGTTTTTGATTGTTTATCAATAGTTCCACTATTGAAACAAATAGTTAGTAGTTGGATCAACCTTATGAGGTTACAACCATATTTTTAAAATGATTGCATCATATTCATCTAATTCCATTTGTCCCGAGTTCGCCGAAAATCGATGGTGCTCTAGAGCAACCATGGGAAGTAGAGGGTTAAAGTACATTTTGATTCTCTTTTTGTATGAAAAAAGGGCAAAATGGGGCAAAATGGACCACTTCCCGTGCCGTGCGGTGAATGAAATTAACACCAATCGATTTCTCGTAATTTTTTACGTCAGAAATGGTTATCTTCACGTACCGAAACCAGCGGCGTTAAAAGATCCGTTTTTTTGGTCGATTTTTCCCACTGTGCAGTGGATAATTTCCGGAAAAAAAACTCCCGTACGCATTCGTGAAAAAATATATGTAAGAGTTTTTGAGGAAACCCATGGAAGCTTTTCTGGAGGAATATTTAGAGAAATTTCTGGAGGTTGCTCCAACGAAAATTCCGAAAGAAATTAGAGCAAATTCTGAAGCGATCCATATTGAATGGTAAAAGAGCTTTCCTCGGAAATCCGTAGAATACTTTCCATAAGGAATTCCTGGAGATTTTTTTAATGGAATTCATGATACAATTTCAGAAGGAATTCAGAGAAGGCTTTGTAATAAAATTTCTAGATTTATTTCTGGAAATTTTTTAAATGAACTGAGAATTATAAAAAATGAAAGCGTTCCTGAAGATTTTCCAGAGAAATCTTCGAAGGTAATCATGGCAGAATTGCCTTACATTCCCTGGAAGATTTACAAAAGAAATCGCTGGAGGAATTTTTGACGAACTATACGGAGGATGTTTATAAGCATTTCTGAAGATATTTATGAGAAACTAAAGAAATCCCTGGAGGAAATTCCCAAGTGAATCTTTGATGGGTTTTTTTAAGCTCCTAAAGAAATTTCAGGAGGAATTTTTGGGGTACTCTGGAGGAATCTTGGTACGAATTTCTGAAGGAATCACTCAAAATATTAATCTTATTTGTAGGGAATTCTGAAGAAATCTCTAGAATAAGTCCCAATATCACAGATTTTTTTATTATACCTGTTTATAAAATTGGAAACACTCTCATAGATAACTAACTAGAGTTTTATCTGAATCCCGTCATACACCGACCAATAATGATCGAGATCATTTTTGCACCTCGACTAATGAAAAATGACCAGTTTGGCTTCAATAATTCATAAATTAGCTTCAAAGCATGTAAAAAATATTGTGAACGAACTATAATTTCCTTAAAATATTCCTCGAATTCGGTTTCCGTCTAGTCCACGTCTATTTCTGGCACAACCTAAGTTCAATTCCCGGCACATCTTCTACGTGATACTATGGTACATAGAAGGGTCAAGAATTATAATTTGACCGCAGGTGTAGGTGTTTATTCGAAAAATCGATCAAATTCTTCGCAATCCAAATCAATTGACGACAAGTGAATCCGTATCCGGCGAAGTGATAAACGGACGGGAATCAAGAACAATTCGGCTACCAGATGCTATGGTGCGGTTTCCTTCGTCGCACGCAAAACGTGCAAGTCTGGGTCACATTGACCCAAGCATCCTACTAGGATTAAGGTATCTAGTATTATCTAGAAATTGCTTAGAAACTTCGGAATATTTTCATAGAAAACTGAACATTGAAACAATCTCATTTATTATTGTGCAAAGTATCAATTCAATTGCCCGATATACCTTTTATCCATTCCAACTCGGCTACCTATTACGGGGAAGGCAGGCTAATTCCCTAATGGCTTACCCACCAATCAATGGAAACTGCTGTAGGCCTATCTAGAGAACCCCGAAAAAGCGACAGTAGCGGATTGTGGAAGGGACGGGCGAGCCGTTGTTGTTGGCAAGCCAATTGATTTTCGGTGTGTCTGTCCAATTCAATGTCAAATCACGTCATTCCACCTGGCGAGATGGTCGGATTAGCGTGCAAGAGTTTTCCTGGAAAATTGACGACCCGTTTTTTGGGCACAATGTTGAATCAATTTATTAAGTGGTTGTTTCATCGCAAGTTCTGGAAATAATTATTTTGAATTATACTGGCTCAGAGCTTCGAACTGTACTTAAGTACAGAAAAAATCATGCTAATGCTTTATGATTTTAAACCCGAATACTTACAGTCCATAATATTCTCAAAACAGATGTTTTCTCGAATTCTCTGGACCTACAGTATGCTCGTGCCTGTCGCATGATGCACGAGAATATCTAACGGTTGTTTAGAAAAGATTTAAAGATGAAATGTGAGCTATGTGCCACTTGGGATGCCCTACTATGAAAAAGAAGCAAGTTTCGCCATGTTTATAATAGAACGAAAATATTTGCTACCAATTTCAAGAATAAACCAGCTGGATGTTATAACTACTTCTATCACAAGAAACAGTTCCTCCGAAAGTTCTCTCGGTGATGAATTCAAAATTGCAATATTTTTCAAACAATCCTGGCATGATGGCTCGGAATCCACCTCAACTTGCTCTAGTGCTTCCACTTGATGAAGCACACTGACATTCCAGATCCCGAGAAGCTGGGAAACCTTGAATTTATGATGTCGTACAGCCCGAAACCCGAAGCAATTCCAATTGGCAACGAACGGTAAGCGCACTACACCGAGACCGACATGGTTCCTAAAGTAATAAGACACTTCCAACATTCAACCATATGTGTGTGGGAAGAGAGACACAGAGAAAGAGAGACAGAGGTACACTTACACACATTTTCCGGTTGATGCTTCCGCAATCCCAGAATTCTTCCCTACATCAGGAGGACGTTGACGACGATGCTTTCAACCCTTATGACCGTGAGAAGAACTGGGGCTTTCAGCGGACAAGAAAAACATTTCGGATGCTTACCGTACACACATAAAAGCACATGTACCACCAAGGAGGAGGCGGTATATGGAAGTGGGGTGCGGCGGCAGAACGGAAAGGGCAAAAATAAGAAGATGGTACATACTGTGACTAGGAATGATCTTCGTACAGGGTCCTCTTCTTGAACTTTGCGTTCCAATCTGAACTAGCCTGCTTCATATTGGTATTTCAAGAATGCTTCCGCATTCCATGTTGATTAACCCTTAAAAGACCTGAACCTACTATAATACTTTTAGGTACAATTACTGACACAGTGAGTCGATTTTCAAAATCAAAAACGTCTTTATTAAAAAGATAAGTTGTAGAGCTTGTGTTTGGATCTGGTGTGATGGTTAAAGCACATGACTATAACGCCGAGAACCTGGGATCGAATCCCACTCTCGATAAACTCACAAAATGTGAGTTTTTTCTTCGGAAGGGAAGTAAAACGTAGGTCCCGAGTTGCTAAAAATCTCGTTAACCTTGTAATATCCAACCCCACCTTCAGACGGGGTATTTCATTTCATTGATTTAGTTGGTTTTGTCACATTCGCCCGAAAACCATTCGCCCGAATTCCAAATGCCCGAATGACAAACGCCCGAATGTATCAAACGCCCGAATGTATCAAACGCCCGAAAGTCATCCGCCCGAATAGACCATTCGCCCAAAAAGACCATTCGCCCGAAATACCATTCGCCCGAAAATACCATTCATCCGAAAGACCACTCGCCCGAAAACCATAATAATCATAATAATACTTTTCTAAAATCAATTAAGGCGTCGTCCACGCGTATTGCTTTCTTTGAACATAGTCTGATATAAGACTTATGGACAAGGTATTTGGAGTACATAGCTTAAAATTTCTAGAGCACCGTTTTTTAGAACCGTTGAACGGATTTGGATGCAAATGCATCACGCTAATTGTTCAGTGGTTGTCAACAGCGTGATGCATTTTAATCCAAATCCGTTCAACGGTTCTAAAAAACGGTGCTCTTGAAATTTTGAGCAATGTACTCCAAATACCTTGTCCTTATACTGTTATAAACATTTTCAGCAATATAGCTGTGGAAACATTTATTGGAATTGTCCCTTCTTTTGTTAATAGGCTTTTCTTTCTAGTTCTATCTTCAAGGAAATTAAATTCAATTTGATGTCATTTTTACCAGAAATTCTCCCTTCTTTCAATCGTGGGCTGTTCTTTAAAGTTGTTATTTTATGGGGAACCTTGACGTTTTATTTTTCACAACTTCTGGATTCAAAACATGGATTCAAAAGAACAGCTTATTCAAATAAGAATGCTGCATTCTCGCCATTTTGATGCTTTTTTCTGCATCCGTTAGCTCACACGTTTAATTTTTATGAACTATTGTTCGTAAGTTATTCTTCGTAGTTATTCCGAGTCGATCAGTTGTGAACACTATTAACTTAAAAGTGCTGACTACTCTGCGCTGAACTTTTGCGTTATCCTCTCGATCAACCAAGCTATAACAATTATTGACCTATTATGTAATATTTTCACAAGAAATTAGGCCTTCTTCAAAACATAGGCTGTTCTTCCAAACTAAGCTAATACGATTATTATTGGCACTAATCCAGCTGTTCTTGCGATTGGTCGGATACTAAGTACACCATGCGTCTGTCCTTAAACTTTCATCATGACAAACCAGAAAAAAAACTTGTTCAAAGAAATTGCATGGAATTGGCGGATGACTTTCGGGTGAATGGTCTTTTCGGGCGAATGGCCTATTCGGGCGATTGGCATTCGGGCGTTTGTCATTCGGGCGTTTGTGATTCGGGCGAATGGTTTTCGGGCGAATGTGACAGAATCGATTTAGTTAACATCAAATTCATGAGAATACTGAAGCAACAATTTGCCGCCATAATACTCGATTTGCAACTGCCGCTCTCCATCCTCGGTCGCGCCCAATGCTCGCCAAGTCACGCTCCACCTGGTCCGCCCATCGTGCTCTCTGCGCTCCACGTCTTCTTGTGCCAACCGGATCAGTTGCAAACACTAGCTTTGCAGGGTTGTTGTCCGGCATTCTTGCAACATGCCCTGCCCACCGTATTTTTCCGGCTTTGGTCACCTTCTGGATGCTGGGTTCGCCGTAAAGTGCAGCGAGCTCGTGGTTCATCCTTCTCCGCCACACACCGTTCTCCTGCACACCGCCGAAGATCGTTCTTAGCACGTGTCGCTCGAAAACTCCGAGTGCTTGTAGGTCCTCCTCGAGCATGGTCCTTGTCTCGTGCCCGTAGAGGATCACCGGTCTTATTAGCGTTTTGTACATGGTGAATTTGGTGCGTGGGTGAATCTTTTTCGACCGCAGCTTCTTCTGGAGTCCGTAGTAGGCCCGACTTCCGCTGATGATGCGCCTCCGAATTTCTCGGCTCACGTTGTTGTCAGCCGTCAGTAAGGATCCGAGGTAGACGAATTCCTCCACCACCTCGAAAGTATCCCCGTTATTACCTGACCCTATTGGACAGCACGCGCCTTTTAGCAACCCTACGAGGACGTCTGCGATGACACTGAATTGGAGTGACAGCTACCGCTGTCACAAACCGTGAGTAGCGAAAACAAGGACAATTACTTGGACAATTATTAGTTGATGTCGAATAGCTACCAGTTTTTCCCTCTATTTCTAAATCATTATTATAAAAGTGAACTATTTATACATGCGCTAGGTAATTTCAAGTGTATGATTTTTTGCCCTGAATAATCAAACTCATTTATTAGCATCCTGAATTAGGTTTGTAAAATCGCCCAACGTGAGAGGGTGCTTAGCTTGAAATTGTAATATCTAGCACGGGTAAGGCACATTACTGTAGTACAAAGCTAGCGAATTTCTTCCTAAACCTAAATAAATCATTACAGTCCGCGTTAATGAACTACACTACCAGTTTAGCCGGATAGCACATACTGGGGATAGTAAACGTAAGTCGATCATGCACTATTTTCTACACATACCATGCAAAACTCATTAAGATTAGCTATAAGAACAAAACCTAAAATGTTATTCCATTCGCAAACCTGTACAATCCCCCAGGAATTTTATAATCTCCCAATATAGAGCCCAACGACATTTGCTCTGGAGGTTATTTAATCGAAAGAATTCCCCGTAGTCCGGTTCGAAAATCACACCCGTCTATCGTAACATTACTACCCAGACGGATCCGGTCGTTTTCGGTTCCGCCTACCAGCATGTACTTTGTTTTGGAGGCATTCACCACCAGTCCGACCTTTGCTGCTTCGCGTTTCAGGAGGGTGTACAGCTCTACCACCGTTCCAAATGTTCTAGCGATAATGTCCATGTCGTCCGCAAAGCACACAAATTGACCGGATTTTGTGAAAACCGTTCCTCGAATGTAGAGCCCGGCTCGTCGCATCACACCTTCCAGAGCGATGTTGAAGAGTAGGCATGAGAGTCCGTCACCTTGTCGCAGTCCCCGGCGAGATTCGAATGAACTGGATAGTTCACCCGAAACCCTTACGCAGTTTTGCACACCGTCCATCGTTGCTTTAATCAGTCTAGCCAGCTTCCCAGGAAAGCCGTTTTGGTCCATGATTCTCCATAGCTCTGCACGGTCGATACTGTCGTATGCCGCTTTGAAGTCGATGAACAGGTGATGCGTTGGGACCTGGTATTCACGGCATTTCTGGAGGTTTTGCCGTACGGTAAAGATCTGGTCCGTTGTCGACCGGCCGTTGATGAAGCCAGCCTGATAACTTCCCACGAACTCATTCGTTTTAGGTGACAGACGACGGAAGATGATCTGGGATAGCACATTGTAGGCAGCATTCAAAATAGTGATCTCCCTGAAGTTCTCACATTCCAAATGGTCGCCTTTCTTGTGAATGGGGCAGATTACCCCTTCCATCCACTCCTCCGGTAGCTGTTCGGTTTCTTAAATCCTGACTATCAGCCGATGCAGACAGGTGGCCAATTTTTCTGGGCCCATCTTGATAAATTCAGCTGCGATACCATCCTTACCAGCCTTACCTTTGTTGGTTTTGAGCTGGTGAATGGCATCCTTAACTTCCTTCAGCGTGGGAGTTGGTTTATTTCCGTCCTCCGCTGCATTGGCGTCGTCGTTTCCTCCGTTGCCGTGGGCTCCCGTGCCTACGTTCTCCACGCCGTTCAGGTGCTGATCGAAGTGCTGCTTCCACCTTTCGATCACCTCACGTACGTTCGACAAGAGGTCTCCGTCTTTCGGCTCGCGGCACGATGCCGTTGCGGGATGCGTTGAGCTTCTGGTAAATCTTCTGTGTTTCTTGGGAACGGCACAGCAGTTCCATTTCTTCGCACTCCGCTTCTGCCAGATGCGCGTTTTCTCCCGAAAGAGGCGGGTCTGCTGTTCCCGCTTCTGTTTGTAACGTTCCATGTTCTGTCGAGTCCCTTGTTGCAGCATTACCGCCCTCACTGCGTTCTTCTCCTCCAAAACCGTTCGGCACTCTTCGTCGAACCATTCATTCCGTTTATTCCGTTCCACGTACCCGATGGTGCTCTCGACTGCGTCGTTGATGGCTGCTTCCACTGTACTCCAGCAGTCCTCTAGAGAGGCCACATCGAGCTCGCCCTCGTCTGGCAACGCGGCCTCGAGATTCTGCGCGTATGCTGAGGCAACATCCGGTTGCTTCAGTCGCTCTAGGTTGTACCATGGCGGTCGCCAGTACCGTACATTGTTGATGACGGAGAGTTTTGGGCGCAGTTTAACCATCTCCAGATAGTGGTCGGAGTCGATGTTGGCGCCACGATAGGTCCTGACGTCGATATGTCGGAGAAGTGCCGTCCGTCAATCAGAATGTGGTCGATTTGAGATTCAATCTGCTGTGGTGATCTCCAGGTGTAACGATAAGGGAGGCTGTGTTGGAAAAAAGTGCTACGTATGGCCATTTTTTTGGAGGCGGTGAAATCAATGAGTCGTAGGCCGTTTTCATTCGTCTGTTGCTGGGCGCTGAACTCATCAATCGTCGGTCTGAATTCCTCCTCCTAGATTACCTGAGCGTTCAAATCTCCCATGGTGATCTTGACGTCGTGGCTTGGGCAGCGATCGTACTCGCGTTTGAGCTGCGCGTAAAATGCGTCCTTGTCTTCATCAGAACTTCCGGAGTGTGGGCTGTGCACGTTTATTATGCTGAAGTTGAAGAATCGGCCCTTGATCCTCAACCTGCACAGTCTTTCGTCGATCGGCCACCAACCGATCACGCGCCTCTGCATATCACCCATCAAGATGAAAGCTGTTCCCAGCTCGAGTGTGTTTCCGAAGCTCTGGTAGATGGTATGATTACCTCTAAACGTTCGCACCATGGATCCAGTCCAACACACCTCCTGCAGCGCTACGATGCCGAACCCGTGGTCCCTTAGTAGATCGGCGAGTATTCGGGTGCTCCCAATGAAGTTGACAGATCGGCAGTTCCACGTACCAAGTTTCCAATCGCAAGTCCTTTTTGTTCGCTGAGGTCGTTGCTGTTGGTCTCGGTTCGTATTATTCTGTTGCAGATTTTCCGTTACAATGGTTTCTTACGGCTGGCTCGTAGGGCCTGACACCAACCCCCTACTTTCCGGAGGACCATAGTGCACACTTGAGCTTAGAGTCCTTCCCTGGCACTCGGACGTAGATCAGCCGCCCCTAACATGGGGATCAGACGCTGTTGTGAGCCGCTCCTCCTGGAGAACAGACGCTCAGGTTTGCCGAAGCAAACCCCTCCTTCCCTGTCAGCCTACGACCAATGCAATGTTCCCACCGGGGTTGGTTACCCGATCTTCCCTAAGGTTGCTCATAGTTTCCGGCCGGTACCGCGAGGAGGTAGGGATAGGAGTTTCTGGGCAGAGGTTAGTGGATCACAATGGGATCTGAATTGCGTAGCATACCCAACCTTAACCTGCCAAGCGATTTAAATGAACTTACGTATTTATTGCTTCCTGTGTTGCCGCGTACGGTCCGGTTGTCGATAGATTCTTACCGGACGAAAAACAATCAGGTGACCAGGTCCGTGGTTGTCTTTAGCGGTACGGTCCTGCTTATTCAGCTCGTGAGCTGAATCGTTGGCTTCGGAGGATCTCTAGGGCCGGCGGGTGGTTTCAGGCTAGCGGGTGCTTTGGCAGCCCGTCCATAGCACAAATGGCACTTAATTGTCCACGAGGGTGCCACAATTGCACCGATCGGAGGTCCAAATCATCGTCCGATCTTCTCTTCGGCCTTTCTCTCATTCTCCGTATTTCCGCCTATATCGCCACCCTCTTCAGGTGGCTGCTGAAACTCACCACCTCTTCATTACACGTTGGCTCACCGTGACGCGCATTGGGTCAACACGCACGACGCCCACACTTCAAAACGACTGTTGGAGTAGCTATATAAAAATTTCCCTACACTGCCCACCATTAGCGCAAAGTTACCGTTCGTTAACAAAAGCAATCCCTATAGGACAAGTAGGGGGGAGGAGATGTAAAACGGACCGGGTGGGTTAGAAGGACTACTGACTAGTTCTGTCACTTAAGACGATCATTCCCCAATAAACTGTGAATCTGAGAACACGTAGTTTTACTACAATTATCAGAAGTGGGATACGAAAAATGTTCTTGCGAAGTCAGAAGTTGAAGCACCGGAGAATTTCGGAAGTGGTCTTCCTTCTCAAAATGCCAACAATCAATCCGAGACGATGAACGCTGGGCCAAGCAATAGAAACAAGGAAGCAAGAAATGGACGTAATCTCATCGGCAGATCTGGAGATTTGGAAGACGTTGATCGAAGTCGTAATGTTGGAGAAAATCAAGCCACACATCGCACCGTTAAATTGGATGAACTGTCTATCTTTTTGCCTTTCTTTTAGGGATCGCCATCTGAAGACGTGAACTTTTTTATCAACACCGTGGAGCAAAGAAGAAAAACGTTCAATGTAGAAGATGAAGTGATGAAGTTATTGGTTTTCAAGCATCTGCAGAACAACGCGAAGGTTTGGTTATCGTCACAAGAGGATTTGTTCACGAGAAGTTATCTAGAAGTACTCAACCTTATCAAGACAACATTTTCATTTGAAATCAGTGCGTTTGAATTGAGAAGAAAACTGGAGCTACGAAAATGGGCACCGGAAGAAACTTTTTTAAACTTTTTCGTTGCTAAAAGAAATCTTGCAATGCCGTTGGGAATAAACGAAGCTGAGCTCATAGACTACGTGATAGAAGGGATTCCTGCTCGTCATTTGAAGAATCAGGCCAAAATAAGCGGATTTTCATCCAAGGTTACCAATAATCGTATCGTGGAGCACTCACCATGATTTTTTAGCCGATAAGCATTCCCAAGCTCACCGTGCATATTTTGATCGCTAATGCAATGAACTCAGCTGTCACTGTCTAGCTGAGGAAAACTCTCGCTGGTTGCAGTGGCGCTTGTAAACAAAGATACTCACGCTCTCGAAGTGGTGTTCATTCATCAATCACAACTCTCGCACCGCTGCTCGAAAGTGAACGATTCGAAGGAAGCGAAAACTGGAGCAGTTATTATCGCGGGTGATAATTTTCACTGCGATTGATAATAATTTATCACCACGAGTGCCGATTCAAAGGAAAAGCAAAGGTATCGATACCGTGTCTTTAAATAATGCTCACCAAAGATGCACATTTTTATACCTTGATGCATTTACATATTTGAGACACATATTTTGCGCTACAGTAAAATGAGCTTGGTAAGCAACTCTAACGGTATTTTAAACCTAACTGATGACCCGGAAGGTGTGTGCCTTTGGCAAGGTCATTTCATCGAGCGTGGATTGGTCGTTCTCGTATTACAAGTTAAACTTGTGTAATATAAAATGCGCTGGTAAGAGCACAAGAGGATGGTGTTTTCTGCAATGTTTGCTTGAAGAGTAAAAAAAAGGTGTAGTTTTAGGAAGCGTGGACTCCCTCTACGATTATGGGTCGGGCCGTATACATATTACATAGTTAAAAAACATGCTTCTCTAAGAGAGAAGGGAGGAATCAAACATACTAAAATTTAATACATCACTTATCATGATCCTGACCATTTAGATAGAGATAATGTAATTGGACAAAATTGTTTGTGCTACTCAGCGGAAGAGTCACATTTACGAATCAAGCGATCTAGCTTCTGTAAATCCTTGAATTATTCAATAACTTTACCGGATACACCATTTGTCCAATAAATGTCCCTCGAGCAGTCGCGGCTTTGACTACCTGCAGCGACGCCGCGCTCACGCGGTGTACCACATGCGTGCATTTTTCATGATGCGTGTCTTAGTACACGACGCAACCGCTCCCGGGATATTTATCAATTAATCAATTCCGAGATATAAAGTCTTCATGCACTTGAGTGCTAGTTGATGACACATTTGCTAATCAATCGAAAGGAAAGCAACATTTGACAATTTCAGCCCCCCAAAACCCCCAACTACGAAACAACTTTTGTATTTTCAAATTTTTAAAATTTTGCATGAAGAGCGTTACGCGCTAGGTTTCCTTCCTCCCCGTTATGTAATTTTTGAACGAACCCTTGCATGTCACTCCTCGATCTACCAAACAAATTTATAACTTTATTTCTGAATAATTCCGAACCCTAATGCATACAAACGGGCTTCTGATGAAATCTTCCCCATGCTCCTGCCGATTCCGATGATATTATCGTCGTGAGTGGGAATCGGAATGAAAGCTGAGAATCAGCACGATATTTTCGAGCAGATTATCTTTCGCAGCTGAATGGAAAATAGTTCGAGAGCGCTCTCGCAATTTTCATTCCGGTTAGTTGGCGGGCAACACACTCACGCTGGATGAGTTCATTCACGCCTTTGTGAGTAAATGAACGAGTTGTTGTTTCTATGATGAACATTTGGGACGATACACACTGAAATTAATTGTTTGGCTTTCGCGAGAATTTTCGTCTATCAGTAACCTTGTTTTCATCAACTTCAAGCCTACTCAAAGCATTTCAAACGATTCAACTTCCAAAACAATTTTCTTCCAGCGCTCCTGTATGTTACAATTGCCATCTACCTGGGCACCTTGCAGCGAAGTGCCTGAAACCGAGAAACCATCTGAGGGGATTAACGAATAGCGGAGCTGCTACCAAATGGAACCCTGGCGATAGAAGGAAGTTTGGATTCGACAGGTCATCAAGGATCGCAGTGGTTAAAAATAAAGGCACTGAGGATAGGACAAAGGACTTTGAGTGTGACGGAATGGTAGGTATTCAGTTGACCGATTTCAAAATTAAGTCAAGCCGCAAACTTACCTTTCAGCTCAGTGTGTTCACAAAATAATATGAGAAAATGGCTCTCATATTGCAGTTCACTTTCAAATTATAACGTCGATGAGGATCAGTAAGGATTCAGTAAGTGGATAACTGACACTGAGGAAGATTACAAGTGGTAGTCGAAATACGCGTATCTGTCAAAGGATAAGCAACATATGGCGGAATTAAAAGGTACGAAGCTGATTACACTCATTCAAAGAGGGTATCCTGCTTAGAGGGTTCGAAAAGTCGGTACAAGATACATGGTTTGTGTATTGGTGTGAGTTCTTCAAATTTGCTTCCTGAATGAGAGATGAAAATCTTGAGAATGTTTAAATACTTTCGCAAACATTTTCTGTAAAAATCAGCCAAGAATTTATCCGGGATTTCCTCAAAATACTTTCTTGAAACTTTACAGGAACATGATGTCAAATAAAGTCAGCAATTTCATTTAGAACTCGTTATAAGTTTTCGCTATAATTTCTTGTAAAAATAAGTTAAAAATTTCTACTAAATACTATAAAGCATCCATTGCGCCTTAAAGTTTCGAAAAAAGCTACGTTGATAATTCTTTTGAGTAGTCTCCAGACCTTAGCCGTTCATTTGAACTTTTTTTAACACCGTTTCATTTATAGAGAAGATTCTCTTCTCCTAATTAATTACACAGCGAAACAAAAATAAACTAACGGTCTGTCTCACGAGCAAACTTATGTGTCTCTGACGGATTTTGAGCCGCTGAATCGGAATCTGTCAGACACATAAGTTTGCTCTTGAGACAAAACAATGTTTCACTGTGTAATTAATAATAGATATATGTGCAGTAAAAAACAACATCTATAAAACACATACTTGCCATATTAATTTAGAATTGCCTCTTTTGTCTCGCAAAATGCGGTTATGTAAAAATAGTATATAAATTATGACTGTTCTTTTGATTTCTCTGATTGTTTTCTTCACCACAAAAATGGGCTGCGGTTTTCTACGTTGTGTCCTACTTCTTGTTTCAGCTTTTCCACACACAGGACAGCGGTGACACCTGAGGGTCGAGTGCAATCAGGTGATGTTATTTATAGTATTTCTCTTCAGATTTCATGGGACAGGAAGACGGCGTGAACATGAACGAGAATCACAGACACAGACTTCTTCTATGGACCACTAAATTAAACAGCACAAAACTATTAATAAACCAGATACTCATCTTACCAACACATTGTTCGATGCTTTCATCTGATTTTAGTTTGAACATATGCTACATGTACTTTTATGTACTGTGATTTTTTTTATTACACTGAAAATTGAATTTTTCAATTTTTATGTTCAATCAGTCCACTCTGAAGTGTAATACTTTAATATCACTTTAACAAATTCCAACAAATGACGTATGAAAACTTTACAAGAACATTTCCGGGACAATCACAGGATCTTCTCACGAGTGAGCGTGAGGTGATCAAAAAGTGGTGGCAGCATTACGATGAGCACCTCATTGGCAACGTTGCAAGCATCGAAGGTGGCGTAGTAACACATCTAGGACTACCAGCGCAGGACGAAAGATTTCCAGCCCCTAACCTCCAAGAGATTGAGGAGGAGGTTGGCCGGTTGAATAACAACAAAAGCCGCTGGGTCATATCAAATACCAATCGAGCTTCTAAAATACGGTAGAGAAGCACTGGTGAAAGCACTACACTGGGTCAACAACAAGGATTGGGAGGAGGAAGTACTATCGGAGGAATGGATGGACGGTGTTGTGTGTCCCATCTACAAAAAGGGCGACAAGTTGGATTGCGGGAAATTTCGCGCTGCCTACAAGATACTCTCTCAAATTTTATGCCGCCGTCTATCACCGATTGCCAGAGAGTTTGTGCGGCAATATCAGGCTGGAATCAATCGAGACCAGCTATGGCAGGATATGCACGAATACGGATTCCCGGATAAACTGATACGATTGCTCAAGGCGACGATGGATCGAGTGATGTACGCAGTTCGAGTATCAGGGACACTCTCGAGTTCCTTCGAATCTCGCAAAGGGTTACGGCAAGGTGATGGTCTTTCGTGCTTGCTGTTCAACATTGTTTTAGAGAGGGTTTAATAAGAAGAGCGGGGATAAACTCGAGTTGAACGATTTTCACGAAGTCCGTTCAGGTTCTTGGTTTCGCTGATGATATTTATATTGTAGCTCGCAAATTTGAGACGATGGTTTCCACATCCAACTAAATAATGAAGCCAGGCGAATCGTCGAAGCCAAAGTACATGATGGCAAAGGGCTCTAGGGAAGAATCAGCGCACCTGCCACCCCGAATGACTATCGACAGTGATGAAATCGAGGCGGTTGAAGAATTCGTGTACTTGAGCTCACTGGTGACCGCCGACAACGACATCAGCAGAGAAATTCAGGGACGCATTGTGGCAGGAAATCGAGATAACTTTGGACTCCGCAGAATTCTACGATCGAACAAAGTTCGCCGTCACACGAAGTTAACTATCTACAAACGCAGTAGTCCTCTATGGGCACGAAGCATGGACCCAACGTGAAGAGGACCAACGCGCTGTTGGAGTTTTCGAACGGAAGGTGTTGCGTACCATCTACGGCGGAGTGCAGATGGAAGACGGGACTTGGAGAAGGCGAATGAACCACGAGCTGCATCAGCTGCTGAGTGAACAAACCATCGTCCACAACGCGAAAATCGAGAGGCTATGGTGGGAGGGTCACGTCATCAGGATGTCGGATAGCAACCCGACAAAAATGGTTCTCGGCCATCTGACCGGTACAAGAAGACGTGGTGCGCAGCGAGCTAGGTGGGTCAATCAAGTGGAGGGCGATTTGCGGACCCTTCGCAGAGTGCGGAACTGGAGACGCACAGCCATGCACGGAGTCGAAAGGGAGACGACTCCTACGTACAACAGAAAGGACACTCAGGCGATAGTCTGACCGGTAAGGTAAGTAAGATTTTCAAAGGACAGACTTGTTAGAATCCCAAAATGGTCGACTTTGGGCCCCACTAACGATTTCGAGCGTACAAAACTCTTCGTAAGTAAAACCAGCGCACCTGATCTTCTTATGTTAAGCTTATTACAAGTGAGCAAGAACGGAATAATAAAAAGCACTATTGTTTGAAGCTTGCTTATTGAGATTTGTGCGTCTGAAGTTCTGCTGCACTGTTGAAGCGTGATTTGAAGACGCTTGTCCTTGAATCGGCAGCAAATTTAAAGGAGAACTACACTCAAAAACAGCCATGTTTTGAGAGTGTGACTGCAAACTTTTGTTAGGGAGTGTACCTATATACGCACTTTATATACTTAGTAAGGTAACCGATACCCTATCAAATTTGATGCAACATAGGATGAAGTAGGTATATAATGTTTGCATGTTTACTCTGCGTTGTACAAATATAAAATACAGTCACTGTATATTTACGAATATTCCAACGTGAAACAAACAGCCAGCCAACGACCGAACGGAACACGGCCAACCAGCAGGAGGACCACCACCACCCCCACCACCAGAATGAGGAAGAAGCCAGGATTATACCACTCGGGAGTAATCAAAATGCGAGAAAATAGGATCTGCCTGGTCGTGAATAATAAACAGCCCCTTTCCCCCGAGTGAAATCTCCTCCATGTAGCGGAAGGCGTCCATCCGTGGGAATATTGACTTCGTCCAGCTCGACTCAACCTAACTGACGGCCCTCCGAAAGCCCTTCCGTAATCCAGACAATTATAGTCGAAACTTCGCCCATTTATGCATGACCTTCATACGCCTTCGGAGTTACTGCTGCCGCATCCTTCAACCTTGGGAAAATGGGTGGGGAAGAACTTTGAACGTGTTTTTTTTTTTCGTTCGTCCAGAATAAGCCCGGCACAGGACACAAATAACCGGATCGTCTAGAATATAGGGTAGGGAGAAGCAACTGTTTCGTTTTTTGGATGGACTTGGAATAAACATTCGCATTTAGAAGATTTTGAGCTATTTCAAGAACAACTTCTATTTAAATATACCAATGCACTCATATGATACTGAGAATTACACTGACCCAGTACAATTACCATAACAGGTTCACCTACCCTACCTAAAAACCCCCGACCACATAAATATGTATTGTGTAGCGCTCTGAGTTGATGTATGTTTGATGGCCATAAACCAACGAAGGCCTTGTACGTTCCGTACTACATACTACCTACAGCAGTTCGTCCATTCTTCCTGTCAGAACCTGAAATTCCAAGGAACAGAAAAAAAGGCACAATCTCCATCCGGGAGGAACGAGGCATCAAAAAAAAAAAAAAAAGAAATGGGCAGCATTATGTGTGGGAGAGTGGGCTTTTCAGCTTGACTGAAATGATAACGGTGGCGGCCAAGCCCCCAAAAGTACAAAACATAGCCCACGAGCAAAGCAACGGCAGAAGCAGCCAAGGCAGCAGCAGGTTGTTGGGTGGTGTGAGTTGCTGAAATGCGGGCTGTTTTAATATTCTGTTGACTGCGGAGAAGTGCTGCCGAAATTGGGCTTAGAAAACAGTTTTCCCTGCCATCATCGGAGATGTTTGCGTGTTTTGTATTCTTTTTAAATATAACTATGTATGTATTGCTGTGCAATGTTAGCATGTGCTCATGCTTAGCAAACCATCTTCAATTTACAATAATAAAACATGTAAATTCATAAACATCTATATTTGAAATGCTGTGGCATGGATGGTTTCTCTAAATCTCTGAAATAAACCAGGTTCTCGTATCTGAGATACTTCAAGTCAAAACTTATTTTGTTTTTGGATCTCGTAAAATGGGGTGAATTTGTGGCAATAATGTAATCAACAAACCATATAATATGGAATGAAGCACTAGATTTAATACACAGCGTGCATCCTAGTGCTACACCCTAATTTGTCGCTGGTTCAATTAACACTTATGTGGCCGGCAGGGTACCCGGGTACCTTTTTCAATTTCAAATCTCGATATTTTAATGGTTATTGAGACTAGGATGTTGGAACTCTGTTAGATCTTAGAACTCGTGAATATACATCTATTACTGGGGTTGACCAAATTTTAAAGTAAGGAGGGGCAGGGGGAGGGGCTCCTGCATTTTTTTATTACGTGGAAGGCTGGCAGGGTACCCGGGTACCCACGAAATTGAAATGATCATATCTCCGTCAATTTTTCATCGATTTTGGAAATTTTTAGCTCATTCAATTCAGAAACTCATCATCTATCGGGAAAATATTTGGTTAGACCGATCTAATCACCGTGGTTTTCGGAAAATCCATATTTTTGGGAGCATGTCCTTATACCATATTGAAACCCACATTGTTAAGGCTAGGATACCTTAAAGTGTTTATGGTCAACCATGGCCTCACGGGAAGCGTGTTCCGAAATCACAGTTTCAAAGTCAACACGTTTTATGATTCCCTGCCGGTCAGATACAATATGCCAAAGCAATTTTACGATGCTTGGTACCGAAATTGCTACTAACCTACCGAAAATCCCGTATATTCTATTGTATAAAAACACGGATCCGGAAATCCGGATTTTCCGGTACCTATGGTGATCGGACCGGTCTAACCAAATACGATCTCGATAGATAATGAGTTTCTGAGTTGAATGAGGCAAAAACTTTTAAAATCGGTGGAAAAATCGCTGAGATATGATCATTTCCATTGCGTGGGTACCCGGGTACCCTGCCGGCCTTCTACGGGTGTTTTTTTGCTGGCCACACTACGGTTAAATGGTGAAAAGAAAATGTCACACTCTCACATTCATTTGTCCTATTCGTGAACACCAACATATGAACCTGGATTTCCTCTCTGGAGCCACTGTTCGCGCCCATCGGACGCTCCGGTGGCGAAAGTTCCCCATTTTTCCATAAACGCTCCGGTGGAAAATGTGCCCCACTTTCCCCTACGAGAATGAGCAACGCCAAGCAAGCTCCCAGAAACGTAAACACGGCGGCGACAACGTGCTCAGCGAGCGACCACTCAGCACCGACAACGATGACGATGATGATTGATGATGACAGCTGCGGGCGAGCGCGCGTCATTGCGATGGCACCCAGTTGGACGGATATGTGCAGGCCGCTCGTGAGTGACCTGTGGCTTTCTTCGAGCAGTGCAGCCAGAATGGTGGAAAGTTCCTGAATGTTCTATCCGGGAAAATTATGGAACATTCCAGAAGCCTTCTGGAGTACTATAAAAGGAGAGCACCACCACCGAACAAGAAAATAGTCTGATTTGACCCGGCAAACGGTCAAGTAGTGAGAAGTGTAATCGAAGTGTACAAGCGTTCGCGTGGCTTCGACAACGCGAAGTAGAAGTGTATAAGCGTTTGCGTGGCTTCGACAACGCAAAGTTTGAAGTAGAATAAAGTGCTTTAGAGTAAAGTACTTCCCGTGTGTTTTTCTTTCTGCGGAAGGAAAAATCCCCGTTTGAGGCACTGCGGAGCCCCAAACATTTGGTCCTTCGAACCGGATCAACGGAGGATTTCTGGTACCCCAGGTCTTGCGAGACTCCATTCCGCCAGAAATCCAAGAGCTTCCCGTTTGAGGCACTGTGGCGCCCCAAACATTTGGTCCTTCGAACCGGATCAACAGAGGATTTCTGGTACCCCAGGTCTTGCGAGACTCCATCCCGCCAGGAATCCTAGAGCTACCCGCTTGAGGCACTGCGGCGCCTCAACATTTGGTCCTTCGAGCCGGATCAACAGAGGATTTCTGGTACCCCAGGTCTTGCGAGACTCCTTCCCGCCAGAAATCCAAGAGCTTCCCGTTTGAGGTACTGTGGCACCTCAACATTTGGTCCGTCCGAACCGGATACCGTACCTGTGGAGTGGAACCGGTCTACAGTCCCCGGTTCTATATCGAAGCGAGGAACCCCTGCCGGTCAGCGAGCCGACCGCAGCCAACGACACCTTGCCGCCGGCAAGGATACCAACCCGTCGAGGCCTTCTGCTGATTTGAGGAGCAATCAGTGGAAGCAGGACCCTATTCCTGGAGACCGCCGGTCAACAAGGGATCGGCACAAGTGAGTAGTTCCCCTGGTCAACAAGGAGACCAGCCGAGGATCCCTGCCGGTCTGTGGACGATCGGCACAAACGGTGACTTCTTTGCCGCCGGCAAAGACACCAGCCCGTCGACGGAATCCCACCGATTGACGAGTCAGTCGGTCCTGGTGAAGCGTCCTGCTGGTCATCGAGGCGACCAGTCGAGGAATCCCTGCCGATCTGTGGGCGATCGGCACCAACGGTGACTTCTTTGCTGCCGGCAAAGACACCTTCCCATCGAAGGAATCCCGCCGATTGACGAGTCAGTCGGTCCTGGTGAAGCGTCCCGCTGGTCAACGAGGTGACCAGCCGAGGAGTTCGGTACCGGTCAACGAGAGCTCGGTACCACCGGTGGCATCCTTACCGCCGGTGAAGATACCAGTGTATCGAAGAGCGGTCGGCCGCAGAGAAGCGTCCTGCTGGTCATTCAGGCGACCAGCCGAGGAGTTCTGCCAGTCAGTATACGACGAGCATCAAGGGTGACATCTTTGCCGCCGGCAAAGACACCAACGAGAAGATTTCCTGCTGATCAACGAGGTCATCAGCCCCAGAAGAAGTGTTTCCCTGGTCAACGGGCGAGAGGAATTACCGCCGGTCAGTGGACGATCGGCACTGGATGTGTCATTCTTGCCGCCGGCAAGACCACCTAGAAGACAAGTGTATACCGATCAGCGAGCCTTGCTATCGGTACCGTAAAAGCCTTCTGCTGATCAAGGAGGTATCCGTGGAAGCAGGACAGCCCCTGCTAGTCACCAAGGACAAGATCGTCCGCCGATCAGTGAGGTGTTCGGTCCTAACGAAGTCGTTCCCCTGATCAACAAGGTGACCAATCGAGAATTTCCGCCGGTAAAAGGAGATCGGCACCGTCGGTGAATTCTTGCATGAGCACCGAAAAGAGGACTTATCGACCAACCATCGACCGTCGAAGTGAAGATGGGACACCGCACACTGGAATTTGAGGCACCCGCCATGCATGAGACACAGCTGCTCATGCATCTCCGTGAACAGGTCACGCGGAAGATCCGGTACGTCATCGGAAACCTGGTGGAGGCGAACCACGACCCTTCGAAGATAAGATCATCGCTCCTGCGGGTGTACGAGAAGAAGCTAGGCACGTACTACCAGGAGTACGCTAAGCTTCACCAGGAGATCTTGGACCGGATCCCTGCATCGGAGTTCAAGGAACAAGAAGAGCTGCAGATGGACTTCGACCGACTACACATCGAAGCGCTGCTAAGGATAGAGAAGCTATCCGCGAGCTTGGCTGGTGAGTACCAACTCAGCGAGAGTGAGGTCCGTGTTTTGGAAAGCTTCCAAAGCAGGCAGCTGTCAGAGCCTACTCAAGAGGCGCACTCTGACAAGTCTAACGTGAAACCGTCAAATCACGTTGCGACGACCGGCAGCAATGTGGAGTCCGCTAAGGAAGAGCGCTTCAATCGGTCCAGTGTGATGCCAGCTAATCACACTGTGACATTTACCCAGAAACCAGCCAAGTCGCAACCGAGAGAGTGCCAAGGTATTGGTAGCCTCCATAATCGGCATCAGGAGAAGTCCGTCTCAGAACAACTCTTTGACTCATCCAGTCTAGAGCCGCCGGCAATCTCTGAGACGTCCAAGGACCAACCGAAGAACGTTCACAGGGAACACGATTGGTCATCCTGTACGAAGGAACCGCGTCACACAACGAGAAGTGGCACACCAAGCCAGCGAAACCACCACCAAGGACTTCTGCGAATGTTTCAAGGTCTGCTCTGGTGGGCGAGTTTATCAGTGCAGAGTCTTGCTCTGAGATGGCTATCGTACTGCATACCGAGTTTACATTCCCGAGCAAGGTGATGTCATTGGTCGTAGAGAAATGGAAGATTCGAATCAGCCATTTGTGCCGCACCTGGAAGGAGAATTCCAAGTGGCCGATGGAAACCGTCCATCGCCAACAAATCCGTGACTTGAATGGAGATGGAAAAACCCAACCACTACGACGAGGACGGAGCTTGGAAAAGATTCCGACGAGTCGACTACCGCTTCAATCCGATTGCAGGGAAGACAACTGGCATCCGATGCCATTGCTTCGACAGGAGTGCTTCCAGCCCGGGGGCAGTATGTTCGCGCCCATCGGACGCTCCGGTGGCGAAAGTTCCCCATTTTTCCATAAACGCTCCGGTGGAAAATGTGCCCCACTTTCCCCTACGAGAATGAGCAACGCCAAGCAAGCTCCCAGAAACGTAAACACGGCGGCGACAACGTGCTCAGCGAGCGACCACTCAGCACCGACAACGATGACGATGATGATTGATGATGACAGCTGCGGGCGAGCGCGCGTCATTGCGATGGCACCCAGTTGGACGGATATGTGCAGACCGCTCGTGAGTGACCTGTGGCTTTCTTCGAGCAGTGCAGCCAGAATGGTGGAAAGTTCCTGAATGTTCTATCCGGGAAAATTATGGAACATTCCAGAAGCCTTCTGGAGTACTATAAAAGGAGAGCACCACCACCGAACAAGAAAATAGTCTGATTTGACCCGGCAAACGGTCAAGTAGTGAGAAGTGTAATCGAAGTGTACAAGCGTTCGCGTGGCTTCGACAACGCGAAGTAGAAGTGTATAAGCGTTTGCGTGGCTTCGACAACGCAAAGTTTGAAGTAGAATAAAGTGCTTTAGAGTAAAGTACTCCCCGTGTGTTTTTCTTTCTGCGGAAGGAAAAATCCCCGTTTGAGGCACTGCGGAGCCCCAAACATTTGGTCCTTCGAACCGGATCAACAGAGGATTTCTGGTACCCCAGGTCTTGCGAGACTCCATCCCGCCAGGAATCCTAGAGCTACCCGCTTGAGGCACTGCGGTGCCTCAACAGCCACCATTATCAGAGATATTGTTTCAGAAGACTGCTGTCACCTTATCCTTTATTTGGTAAATTTATACCATCGTCTTGAACATAAGCCTTTTTCATCATCTATATGCGGGATACCAGGGGGATAATGATAGGCTGAAGAAGGTACTACCGCACAAGCGTAACATCAGCCGGAAACCCCTGAAACTCATTCAACGGATTTTCTGAAAAGAACAGTACTGCATACGATCACATAACTATCCCAAATGAATAGGAAACCCAGCAAATATAGGACTGATATGGGATCATAGGCAGAATTGAAGTTTAAGTCGGATTTACCAAGGGGTTATTTATATTAACGAAGCCGTGGAGCAAATCTCTGGAAACTTTACAGAGATCTGAGTAAATAGTATTCACAAAGTTTTATCCCTATGACCTAGGGTCGAAAACGATGTCGGTTTCTTGAGGGTTTGATGAATCTAACTGGTAATCATTAGAAGTATGTCATGACTCAATGCGGCTTCCAATAGGGCACTGCACTGTTTTGATTTTGTATGGGATTTTGACGTTTCTTGGCCTTGTTGTTTACAAAATTTCTGTAAGAGTGAAAGAGAAGGAGAAAATTCCATGCAGTACCCTATATGGCATAGAAAAGGCACGTTATCAAAAGCACCCTCGAAATCTAAGAAAACACCCTAACAACTCCTGAGTGAATACTTGTTCGATATCGTAATCAACTTCGTGTAAGAGTCATATACTCTCATGATTGATAGGCATGTTGGTTCCCATTAAGAGACATGAACATCACGGATGAAGTAAAGATGTCCAAGACAACCAGTAATCGTATAAGGTGTGGCATAAGATGATCAAGTGGAGGCCATATGCGTGCATGCCTTCATTTAGGTGTATGTAAAATGTACGCATATCGCCTCCACTTTATCATATTGTGCAACATCCTATACGATCACTGGTTGACTGGGGTCGAACTGGTGGATTTTAAACTCTTTGCTTCTCCGTATGATGCAAAAGCCACTTTTGGGATATTTTTTCAGTAGTAACTTGTCGGGATTTTGATACTCAGTAGCATAACAGAAAACAAGATATTTTTTTTTAATATTTTTGGTACACATATTCAAATGCCTTCAAGAGAAAAAATAGGAAAAATCTCGGATGCTCCTAAAGATTTTAAGGAAGCAGAGCTATTTCGTGCTCGTTTAATCGGTTCTGTAACTACGATAATTCAGGCTGAAGTTAGATAACCGTAACTACAAAAAAGTATAAGTGCGGGATCGTGAACAAAACTGCGATTTTGCATCGAATCGTGTCGGTGTCTTCTGCGCACTTATGCATTACAAGGTGCTGAATAAGTGCGCAGAAGACACCGAAACAATTTGATGCAAAATCGCAGTTTTATTGATGTTCCAGCACTTATACTAACTGCGAAAGGGGTCCAGTGGGGTGGGAAATGCGCAATAAGGCTCAATTTAATCCTCAGAAGTTCGTAAATATTTTGTTCTACCGACTGATCTCGCTCTAGCAGAAAATATTTCTTGTAGCTGAACGACGTTTGTTCGAACTCTTTCTACGCTGTTTTCTGCCCTAGGGAATTTCGCTACTGGTGTGCAAAGAGCGTCAATGGATGGTGAGTATCCATGAAAGTCAGCCACAACCAATTCAGTCGTTCCTTAGTTGAAAAACTTGCAAAGTTACGTAAAAATGTTCATAAAAAATTCTTCATCTAACAAGTTCCAATTGGTCGTGACTAATTCTGCTAGATTAGTCTAGCAGGGGTATATCTAACTTTTTATTGTGTAGCTGATACCAGGAATGTTGGCTGTTGACTATGTTATGTAATCCCAGATCTGTACTACTTAAGTATTTCGATAACCTGGAGCCTCTCAAGTTAATGTCTGAGCTTCCCAAATGATGTGATGAGTACCGTTCACAACTAGCCAGTGA
Source organism: Aedes albopictus (assembly GCF_035046485.1). Taxonomy (NCBI): domain Eukaryota; kingdom Metazoa; phylum Arthropoda; class Insecta; order Diptera; family Culicidae; genus Aedes; species Aedes albopictus. Next base: position 167,225,078 of record NC_085138.1, read on the forward strand.
TAAATGAACCACTTGGTAGTTTTTCTTCCCTTCTGTTGGTTCTATTTCAATTACCACATGCGATTTTGTTCTCTCATCGAGTTGCATGATTCACGAAGGAATACATAGCAGATATTCCGATATTCAAAAATTGCGGCGAGGAGTAGGCAACACTTTCTGATGCTCTCTCATCGTAGTCTTGGAAAAAATATGAATAAACGTTATTTTAATTATTATTTATTGCATTTTCACTCTAAAAACGAAACGTATCATTGACGTAATTGTATTAATGGTGTTGCAGGTTGCGTTGCCATGCTCAAGAGTTATGACACTATTCTGACAAAAAATATTGCTTTCATTATCGTCATCGAGCACCTCCCTCTTGATTGCGCTTTCGTATCGAACCGGGAAAGAGAATGAGGAGCATTTGGGGAAGTGTTCCTGAGCACGTCGCTTCACGATTTGTTACTTCCGTCGAGTGTAGCACAAACCTGAACGCAGGCCACTCAGTAACTCGCGTTAAAATTCCAAACACTGCCACTAGCGTATGGAGTTTTTTCTTTTGTCTCACTTATTCTCCTTGATAAACACGAGATATAATGGGATGAATGAGGGGGAATGTGTCTCCTCATCCATTCTTCTATTTCTTGTATTTGTTTAAGAAAATGAGCACGAAAAAAGAAAACGGTGTCTACGCGTGTGCCGCTCACAATTGGGTTCTTTAGGGGTATCAGGATAATTTCATAATCGGATTCTCCGCCCAACAATTAGTCGAAATCCAAATTTTCATAATTTTTGGAGTTCGGGAACTATTTTTAAAATTCATTTAAAGTTTGTATGGGGAAATTTTTTTGTTCGGGTCGAACTGTCACTTTATCGATTGAACTGTCATTCTATCCACGAAAATCAAAACTTTTTTGTTAATTTAACCATCAAAACAAAGGTATTGGAATCCAATAAAATCACGTTATACTCAGAAAAATGAGCTCTTTCGATTAGGCTATACAAAATAGCAATATTTTATTCACTAAACAACCCAATTATTGGATCCATCAAGGGATAGGAGCTGATTCGTCATGGGATAAATGAATCGAGAAATAAATGTATAACCTTTTAAGATCGGGAATCGTTGTTCCTCTTTGGAGCCACCATCATGATCATAGCAAGTTTACATAAATTAATGGAAATACACCTACACGCCTAGAAAACATTAAACAAAAATAAGCAAGATTCATACAAATCTGAGCTAAAATGGGTCTACACAAAAGATGAGTCAATTGCATTTGTACCGCAAGCGCTCCAATCAGTTTAATCCGTATATCCTTGATATCATCAAAAATATTATACGGCATAAACTGATCAGATTTTTGCCCTTGGGTCTGCGGTAGCGTAATTTACTTATTATTTGTGCTGTTTCACTTAACTCGAAAATTAACGAATTCTGTTGCCGTGTAGGAGGGACGGCAGAAGCTGAAGTTTGCAATGGTTGTTATATTGATGGAGGGCTTGAGCGGTACCTGCAAGGCCCACTTAGCCGTCACTGTTCGATTTCGAAGACCTGTACGCTTCTGATAGACCGTTGAACCAATGGAAGCGCTATTCGCATTCCTGTTGGATACTCTGGACATTGAAGAGTTGAACGTTGAACAGCCTGAGAGGTTTTGCTTAGAGTGGATGTTTTGAGCTTATGTTGACCAAAGAAAGAACTAAACGACCTTAAATAATCCAGCCGAGTATGTAATCAGATGAGGCCATCCAAGAGTTTGGACTGAGGCGATCGCAACTTGTTTCGTATTTTGACTACAAGGTCTAAAGAAACAATATACAGAAACAATGGCAGAAGGCCAGTTGAGAAGTTGGTATACAGCCGGTTCTGGATGAAAGTTTCTGTGAAGACACATACTGTTTGAAACTAAGAGTTTTAAGAGATCGCGTAGGTAAAGAGTATCTGGATGAAGAAAACTATATTGAAGCGGGGTTCCAGAAGTCCCTTCTGAGGTTCCTCCAGAGGTGAAGCAACCGGATGTCATCACCGCATACGTGCACTTTTGAGGCAGCGTTGCCGGACGAAGGCGAGCTCGAGATCTAGGACTACTGGAGTACAATTAAAAACAGCCTTGAACAACGTAGCTGACACCGGTATGTGAAACGAAATCGAAGGAACAATTGGTTCGACGATGTACACCCAGAGATTTTGGAAGATAAGAACGCAGCACAGAATGACCGTCTTATTCTGCAGCACGGGACTCGGAAGAACGTGGAACAACATAAAAGAACACGGATACAGCAGACCCGCCTCATCCGTGAGAAAAAGCGCCGCCTGGAAGAAGTGGAAAGCGAAAAATTGATTCTGCTGTGTCGTTCACAAGAAGCACGGAAGTTCTATCGGAAGCTCAACGCATCCCGGAAAAGCTTCGTGTCGTGAGCCGAAATGTTCATGGGTAAGGACGGGCCCCAGCCAGCGATTTGGTTGCTATTTTTAAATTGCAACTGAAATAGTCACACATATATAGCACCAAAGAAATCGTATTCAATGCACGAAACAGGAATATACATACCAAAGTGGAGGCCATATCGGAACATATACAGTATGCGGCAGGAAAAATGCGAAAGTGTTTTTCAACTTCAAACCTCGTTTTCATCCATTTGACGTTAATTAATCTATGTTTCAACGTTCCATGATCTCTGATAAGCTAGTTTTCTGAAAAGGTTATTAAAAATTTTCCCATTTTGGTCACTAACCTTTACAGGGTGGCGCCTAAAGCTGAAGACAATCAGAATTCTCAAACCGCAGAAAAGTACACAGGTCGCTAAATTTCGTATCTGATAAAACAAAATTTTCAGTTTTCTCAACAATATCATCAGATATACATGTATGTATGTACTTATTTCATCTAGTATGTAAAACTACATGGCTCTGGATCAGTGTGATCTGGTTGATCTTCGAATTTAAGCTAATTTTTTTTACTGTTATAGTCATTTTGTTTAATGACCATTGGGCGCGCAGTTTTTTGATACCCGCTTATTAGGCTTACATTATCACATGTTAAACATCAAATATGTTCATTTTTATTTTGCATTTGTGCATTTTTATTGGCTATATTGCCAAGTTGAAAGAAGAGAGTTCAAAGTGAATGGCATGAAACAAATAAAAATTAGCGTGATACTGTGGACATCGTTGTTGGAATCTATACATCACTTATTGTAAGTCATCTGCTAGTATGAAATTAGGTTGAAATTATTGCTACCATGGTTGGAATGCAAGCTCGATTTAGCAGATTCATATACGATGTGAAGCGACGATTTTCACGATTCAAAGAAATCGTATATACGATGCAAGCAAACTTACAGCTTGACACTAAGAATGTATGTTTTTTCACGATTCTATCCGATTCTGTGCGATCCTACCGATAGTATCTCGCACCTTTTATGATTGGAGACGACTATATGAAACAAAATCGCAATTGAGATTTAAGTTGGCATGAAATGCGATTTTACGCAATCATTGTCAACAAATATGCATATTATTATACAATTCTGATTCAATATATAAAAATATACGATTTTTTCCACACAATGATTTACGATATGTGGTTGCCCAAGCAACACACTTGGACATAATTAAGTTCCTGTAATTTGTATGCAACTATATCGAAAGTTATGCCATTTGAACCAATCGTCATATTAACGACTAAAGTGCAACCAAAAAAGCGCAAGAGGTGGAGCCAATATAAAACATCCATTCGTGATATAAACGGTTTTAATACGCAATCGAATTATAACCAAGATACAACTTATAGTCGACTTAAAAAATGGTGACCGATTCGACAACTAGTCAGCTAGTCACCACATTCGTCACTGCCAGTTATTATGCATCAACAGTTTCGTTGATGTGATTAATTAATTGTGTGCATAAATATACCGCAAATATGGCTGACCGAGAACGTCAATTTGTGTGCCGGTCCAGATTTATCGGTAAGTTACGCATTTTAGCTCCGTATTCTCAACGCGCCTCAGTCTACCTATCATTTTGCGTGTGAAAATTTTGGCATTTGTGGTAAAAATTATCACGCCATATTGCTTTGGCGGAGTGTATTTCAGTAGCTTATTTAATGCACCCATAAAATGCTGAAAATCAATTTTAGAATTTAGAAAGATACTATTTGCTGTATCATGTCTATGGGAAACCGTATTGACAAAGTACAATAATGCTGCACGTGGTACACGGAACCGCCAAAGTACCAAAAATTGGATTCTTTTGCCGCAATCCTATAGTTCGGCCCTATAAGTCAACATTTGAGTGAATCGATTAAACTCACGCAAGGTAAACTGCCTTTACCTCCAGCTTAAAATATACTCAAGTAGGTAAATTCAACCCAAGGCCCCCTTCATTCAACCCAATCTTGGGGAAATTTACATTTACCCAAAATTGGCTTATTGGCCTCAAAGACCCCCGTTGGATAGACGCAACACTGTTTATTTACGAGAACATCTGTGGGGGAGAGAGGAAAAACAACCTAATTTTGGGTAACTAATCAATTTGATATACTCATTTTAGGGTAAAATCGACCCAAAATAAGGTAGTTTGAATGTTCCGTGTAGGACATAAATAACCAAAAAAGCAGACACTTGGACGTGTACTTCTCATTTACGTCGGCAAGAGGCTGTCCATTTATTACGTACCGAAAATTTCACGTTTTTTTGTAAAAAATGTAAACCCATTGTAAAATTTTTCGTAGTAAACTCCTAATATTTTTGTACGTTACGTCAGATTTCTCAAAACCCCATATATTCAAATCTTCCCAGTGAGTGGTAAGTGCCAGTCATTCAGTACTGCGAAAATGAGGTAGAATTTTTTTTATTGGGTCAATATTATACTTCCAATCAGATTTTTTTTCTATTTTGCCAATTTTATAAAATTTTGAATATGTCGATAAATTTATGAAGAAAAGTTTACACTTTATTTGTACATGATTTTGTTTTTTTTTTGAAACATTTTGGTTTTTTATAGTGCATTTTATATTTTTCGTGATCACAAAAACAATTTGCCGTACATTTCGGAACTTGTATCTCTCCTGTCAAAATTGTTCGTTATGTTCTAAATAAGTTCCAGGTGCAACATGTTTATAACAATCAGAATCAATGTTTTGATTGATTTGGTTTGTAAACGGTTGTAACTAAGATTCTTTGAAACAATCAGATTATACTTCAGTTACAAATTGGTTTCGCAAGTTTCGACTAATGGTGACGTTTGTTTTCATTTTGCGAGTTGTTATAAAACTGCTACACCTCTGTTTGGCATTAACAACAGGATTTTAATAAGTTTTAATTTTGTTTGTTTCATGAAAACTCAGTTGCAACATGTTTGCAACGATGATCATTTCCATTTTAGTTGCAGGTGCTACTTGGGTGGCTGGGGCGCATTTTAACAGACAGACGTGAGGTGATCGAAAGATGGCAGCACTACGGCGAACATTTGAATGGTGTGGAAAGCGCAGACATAGATGACCAAGGGACCGGGAGAAATAACTACATCAATACAGCAGGGAGCAACAACGAGCCTACACCCACGTTGAGGGAAGTTAAGAATCCAGCAGCTCAAAAAAAAATCAGCTGGTAAGGAGGGTATTGAAGCTGAACTCATTAAGATGGAACAGGAAAAGTTGGCCACATACCTGCAACGGCCAATAGTCCGAAACTGGGAGACTGAACGAACAGCTACCAGAAAGGTGACAAGTTGGAGTGTGAGAACTTCCGAGCGATCACAATTCTGAATGCCACTTACAAAGTGCTATCCCAGATCATCTTCCGTCGTCCTTCACCTAAAGTGAATGAGTTCGTGGAGAGCTACCAAGCCGGCTTCGTTGATGACCGCTCGAAAACGAAGATCTGATTCGGCAAATGCTCCAAAAATTCCGCGAACACCAGGTCCCGACGCATCTCCTGTGCATCGACTTCAAGGCGGCGTAAGTCAGTATCGATCGCAGAGAGCTATGAAAATCATGGACGAAAACGACTTCTCCGGTAAGCTCACTAGATTGATCAAAGCGACGATACTTACATTACCAATCAGGCTAATGCCTGGGTGGCCTCCGCTGTACATAGTAGCCGTCTTCATTCCACTCGGTCCATGGCTGTATGTCTCCAGTTCCGCACTCTGCGTAGGGTCCGCAGATCGTCCTTCACTTGGTCGACTAGCTCGCTGCGAACCATGCCTTCTTGTACCGGTCGGATGATTCTCAAGAACCATTTTAGTCGGGTTGCTATCCGACATCCTGATGACGTGACCCGTCCACCGTAGCCTCCCGATTTTCACGGAGTGGATGATGGTTGATTCTCACAGCAGCTGATGCGGCTCGTGGTTCATTCGCCTTCTCCAAGTCTCGTCTTTCATCTGCACTCCGCAGTAGATGGAACGCAACACCTTCCGTTCGAAAACTCCAAGGGCGCGTTGGTCCTCTGCACGTAGGGTCCATGTTTCGGTCCCATAGAGGACTACCGGTCTAATCAGCGTTTTGTAGATAGTTAACTTGAGTTAACACTCAACAACCGAGGCAGAATTTTCATAAAATCCAGCAAACTTCCCGTTTTACGGACAAAGATATTATTGCCAGAACATTTAGAACGATGGCAAAACTGTACACTCGCCTGAAACGTGAAGCAGCAATTTGTTTAACCGACTGACTTTAAACTGAAAATATTTGTGTAAAGGGTCTTCCGGTCCGCAAATTGAGCTATAGATGTATTTTCTGTTGAGAGTGTGAACCTGAATACTATTCCTCTCTGGAGTCACCATCATTACCCTGCCCATATTCGCATAGTCGATGTATCCACCAACGTCTGCTCTGATGGGAAAACACGATTTTATAGTTTTTTTTTCCGGATTTACATATGCACCGACTATTTGAATGAAATAATCTGTCAGTTTCGTAGATAACAGCTACAAAAAGTGAGCCGCAATGATTTTCAGATGTTTCATGTAATTTTTCCATAATTAAAACGTGTGCGTCAGTTTATGCGACCATTCAGTCGTTTTGATGAATGATTACACGGATAAGTTGACGTAACAACCAGATTGCTATGACCGTTATGTTAGCTATTATGGTACCCGTTTTCTGAACACGTGTTAGATTTTTTTCCGGAATGTCCGTCTTCTTCTTCTTCTATATGGCTCTACGTCCCCACTGAGACTTGGCCTGCCTCGCTTCAACTTAGTGTTCTTTGAGCACTTCCACAGTTATTAATTGAAGGACTTCTTTTGCCTGCCATTGCATGCATTTGTATATTGTGAGGCAAGTGCAATAATACACCATGCCCAGGGAGTCGAAAAAAATTTCCCGACCGGAACGGGAATCGAACCCGGGTCTGCATTATTTCTTGAAATACTATGATTCCTTGGCTTATCTTTACCTGTCCAAAATCGCCTAGTTCAATTTGACTTTACGCCGACCAGTTTTCTTATTTCGTTTAATGTGTGCAAAATACCGGAATTAACATTAATCCGCAGGCTCTGCGATGGATCCTAACGGCTTCTTCCAATGCACCATGCAATTAAGGCAGTCTATGTTGAAAAGGTTATTTTATGCCTTATCCAAAATATGGTGTTGTACGTATTTACTTATTAAGAAATACCTTAGTAATATTTACAATTTTTTGAGATTTACTTGATAATTGACTTGATATTTGACAAATTATGAAATGTTACGAAACTAGTTTCATTTTAATAACCTTGTACTATTCCTCTACACTAAGTTTTTACAATTAAATTAGTAAACATTAGAAGCTCATACACCCAACGCCTAATCAGAGAGATATGGATTTAATTTATCTAAGTTTTGGATGATGTTTACGACTGGGAAGAAATGTTGAACTGTTGTGGGTTTCTCAGTCTAACAGGATTAAAACGGCTATGCCAAACTCCTGACCGTTTCACTTTTGTTAGACTGAAAAGCCACAACAGTTCAGTAGTATTGTTTCAATGATGGGTTTGAAACAAAACGTAAAACTTATAATAGTTTTGCTGTGGAATGATTTTACTCGTGGCTAACCATGAGTTTACTTAATCATTAATCAATCAGGTGCCACGAAAACTCACGTTTCGGGTTTCAATGAGTTTGCTTCAAGCACTTAGTAAGCAGCTGAAAGGGGGTTTGAGGAGTTTACGTCGTAATTCAGAGGAAGCGATAGAGATCTGTTCATACATGAAATGTTGGGATTCTATACTTAGGAGATTTGACAAACACCCATTTTAGAATAATTTAAAGTAAGCACGTTAACTGCGAACAATACTCACCGCTAGCCATGATCACGGCATATGGCGGCGTTGCATGAACTACGAATTGTACCAAATATGTAAATAAATCGATGCAGTATGGACCCAATTTTGTCAGCCCCACATACTTTTTGCTCTCATTAACTTACGGTAAAACTTTAACTAATTCAATCATGTTCATCACTAAACTACTGCTTGAAAATCTATTTAGATATTTAGATATTTAGATATTTACCCCGAAACAGGCTGACAAAATCGGTTAACTGATGTATAATGAAGCGGATAAAACACGGCAGGCTGTGGTGGGCTGGGTACATAGCTCGTATGCCAGATAAATGACAAACTTATACCATATTATCAGAGAACCAGGAAGGATCCGTTGGCTTCGTGGTAGGGCGCGCACGTGGGCCTTTTAGGTCTTCCTCAACTGCATTTTGCGGCCCTAAGGGGCTCCAAAATCTCAGGGCGACTGGAAGCGATTGATTCAGGACTAAGACCAGTGGAAACGATTACTTCAATCGGCGTAGACTCACCATTACGAGTTGTAGGCTATAAAGTATCAATTTGTTAAACTATTCGCATGTTGTTGTCAAAGCATCATAAATGTTTCAGTATCTACATTGCATCCATAATAAGTATTAAACATAATTTATAATATTCACTATGAAAGTTGTTGATATTGAAAATGATTTTCAGGCATCTGAAATCAAATATTTAGATATCTCAAACATAAATTATGTTTATGTCAATAAATTATCCTAATAAATTATCTCAATAAATTATGTTCAATCATGATTTATGGGGAGATTTTAGTTTTCTTGTACACAGACGTCAGTATTGCGACCACATGGTGGTTACGTCAAAACGTTTTTTTCAATTTACTCACATGTTTTAGAACAAACACATTTTTTTAATAGTTGGAACATATGCTATACATGGTGTAGGATATGTTAAGCTAAAAATGTGGATTTTGACCTATGTGGCGTTTACGTCACCTATGCGAATATGGGCAGTACCGTTGAACTTCACAATGTGCAGGGAAGCTATAGTTTCTACACCAACTATGCATGTAATCATTAAAATTTACCAGCAGGTGGAGCGGATTCCCGTTTACGTGTTACTGCAACATGTTAGCATAAACAAATGGAAATTCGTCTAGGAAGCGCGGTCGATGCTAAAGTTTGCAATAGTTATTCCGCTTTTTTTTTATCTTATGTGAGTCTTAGATTCATCCCAGGTCTCCTGACGGCTCGAGAAGCGGTGCATACTATGGCTAGAAATCGCTAGAGGAATACCCGATAGAATCTCTGGAGGAACTAACGAAGGAAGGAATTCTAGGAAAAGGAACTCAAGGAAAATCCCCGGAGAAATGTCCAAACGAATTCCAAAACAAGGGAGCCCCAAAAGGAGTTGTCAAAGGAAACTCTGATGAACTTTTCGAAGGAATACTAATAGAAATCCCCGAAGAACTTTTCGAAGAAATTCCCAAGTAACACACTTGTCACAGAAGAGTCACGGCGGCGCAAGTTTTTGTTGCGCAGATGTCACAGTCACAGTGACATCTGCGTAACAAAATCCTGCGCCGCCGTGATTTTTCTGTGATAACCCAGGCAACCAGTAATCGTATAAGACAGTGATCACCAAACTGCGGCCCGCGGGCCGCATGCGGCCCTCGAGAAGGTTTTGTGCGGCCCGCGAACTGATTTTGAAATGTATTGAAACTTTGTTGAATCAGTATGGTTAACTCTAAACTCATAAGCCTCAAAAGCTTGATAGCTCAAGAATAGTTCGCTTTTTTTACAAAATAAACTTTTTTTTGTCTTATCCATAGATTTCATGGATGTTATTAGCAAGTGTATGTGGAATTCAGTGCAAAAATTTGCCTAAAATTTTTATCTACAATTTCTCTTAAAAGGAGCTGTTGCTAAAAGATTCTGTCATAAAATTTAGGGATTGGGCAAGATACTGTTCAAGGAAATCCCATAAAATACTTTCAGACAGTTTACTTACAGTTCTACAAAATTTGTTTAGTTAAACTCACTGAGGAAACTTCCATGACTTTTTCCAAAAAACGTAAAAAAGAAACTGATTAGAATTTTACTGGAAATTTCTCAAAATTTCGTCAGAAATTCCTCTACGATTTCGGTTTGAAACTAAGTTATTTCGAGAAATCCTTTTAAATTTTCTCTTGACTTAATTTTTTTTTAAGAATTCGAGGACTTCAATTTGCTATCCTTCTATAAATCTTTACAAAATTATCTTCTCCAAATCGGCTACAAATTTCTACAGACAAAAAACGTCTTTATTAGTTTTCTAAAAAAAATTGCAAAAAATAAAGTCAAAAACTCCCTCATGAATTTTCGAAACAATATCTCTAGGATTTTATTTTTTAGAAATTCTCACAAGAATCCTGAAATTACACCTCCAAATCATTCAGAGATTCATTCAGAATTTTCTCAAGATTCTCCAGAAATCACAAAAAAAACAGTGTTTCAACGTTTTTAAAGGCTTCGATGATCTTTGCAGAAACTCCTAAATTTGCAGTAAGAAACTTCCTTCGAAAATTTGCCATAACTGATTTCAGGAATTATACAACAAATTTCACCGACAATTGGCAAGAAATGGATGTTTGTTAAATCTTGAAAATTGCTTAAAATACGTTCTTTGATGACTTGCGGCCCGCAGTCTCTTTTAAAAAATCAATTTTGGCCCGCAAAGACAGTTAGGCTGAGGATCACTGGTATAAGATGTTGCATAAGATGATAAAGTGGAGACTATATGCGAGCATATCTCCATTTAGGCGCATGTAAAATGTACGCATATCGCCTGCACTTTATCGTCTTATGCAACATCTTATACGATCACTGGTTGACTGGGAATTGTGTTACTTGGGTATACTCTAAAAGAGATCCTTGGAGCAATTCTTGAGCGAATTTTTGCAAGAATTTCCAAAGGAATTTCTGGAGAAATTCGATCTCAGGAATTCTCGAAAGAATATCTGGAGGTATTGTCAAGGTAAAATCTGGGGGAATTTCCGGATGAATCGCAGGGAAAACTGGCACAACTAGCCAATGAGGCATGTCGTCCCAAGTAACATTTTGAGTTTTATACTGCTCTGTTAGCAGTTTTCCTAACCAATTCTATAAATGGATGTGCGAGAGTTCGACTGTTGGATCTATATTCTAGGTTAGGAAAATTCGGCTTATCAGTCCTTTTTTTTCTAGAACGATAACGGTTTTGATTCGTTACCGAAACGTAGGGACGAATCAAAACCGTTATCGTTCTAGAGAAAAAAGGACTGATAAGCCGAATTTTCCTAACCTAGAACAATTCTATAAAACTGACTATAAAACTAAGTATTCCATCACAACCTTCTGATAACCGCTAAAAGAACGCATTCCAACCAAGTGGACCACACTGATAGAGGTTTTCAAATTCACATGCAGAGCAACAATAAGTAAGCAATAAAACCCGAATGTTCATTTTTTGTTGAACAAACTTGCATATTCCGCACTCATCAGTGCGAGAAAAGGAAAAAAAAACAAGCCAATGTTTATATCGCTATTGCAAACGTCATGGTTTCGTTTCCATCTATTACTGCAAGATCTTCTTGGCGTAACGTCCTCACTGGGACAAAGCCTGCTTCTCAGCTTAGTGTTCTATGAGCACTTCCACAGTTATTAACTGAGAGCTTCCTCTGCCAATGACCATTTTGCATGCGTATATCGTGTGGCAGGCACGAAGATACTCTATGCTCAAGGAAGTCAAGGAAATTTCCTTTACGAAAAGATCCTGGGCCGACCGGGAATCGAACCCGTCATCCTCAGCATGGTCATGCTGAATACCCGTGCGATTACCGCCTCGGCTATATGGGCCCTTATTATTGCAAGATAATATTCGCTAATAAAATGTGACTCTGTAACCAGTTCTGAAGCAGTGATTTACGTGCGAGCTAAGTTTTTTCACGAAAACGGGTATAATACGTGCAGAGTATTGACGCGCCATCCAAATAGTGTAATTTGTAACAAAATGTAAATTCATATAAAAAAATGAAATGACTTTTTTTTTTCATCCTACCGCCTTCAGGATTATTGTCGCACTCAAATTGGTCATAACAACCATCGAATAGTCAAGGTATGTATTATTTTGTGTAATTTATTGAAGGTGAAGTAAGTAAAATAGTTTCTTATTCCAATATGGCGGCCACCAGCTGCGCCGCAGAACGAGTCTTTCACAATAAATCCGGTATCTCTTCGTCAGAGCCGCTATACGTGTAGCTAATCTTGACAATACCATAATAAGCTTGTGATAAATCTATCCACTGTTTCAACTACTCAATCAGAGATGGCGCTTTTGGCAATCGTGAACGACATTGCACTACGGTCGAATATGAACGGTCAAAAATATTCAATAGGACATTCAAACTTAATACGATTGAGTACATTTTATTTTAAGAACATTTTTCCGAGATTGAGTTTTGACAATGGCATCTAATGAATCTACGAATCAATAAAACCCTAAAGTATTTTATTCAGCTTCTGATTTATCAGTATTTTTGGTAATCGCATACGACATAGTGCAGCTGCTAATTGTGCATCCACGATCTGGTTACTCTTCAGTGATTTATTTTAAAGAATTCTTGGTAACCACAATACAACCTTTCATAAGTCAAATAAGTTGCCGCATTGATCATTTTTATGACAGATTTCTTATAGGTTTGTAGTACGCGTCTAGTGAACAATAAAATTTTAACTGATGATAATGTCGACGACCATTACAAAAACCTCATAAAACTTAAATAAATCCAACCAGTTCTGAAAATGTTACTTGAGGTATGAAGCTTGAGACCTTTACGACTGAGCGAAGTTCGTTGGCGGAACTTTGATGAACACATATTGGCATCGGGATTAATGCTGGTACACAGCAAATAATTTTGTAATATCTAAGCGCGTTATTTCTGGAGATGTATCAATTTTCGAACGCAATCTCACTCGAATACATCGTTTTTCAACAATTATAACATTATTCATGTACAACCTGATTGGCACCGGAAAGTGTCAACAAACCCATTCCAGCGGATACTTAGAAGCAGTATCATATTTACCTACCTTCTAACTCGGTTAAATAGACGAGAAGTAAGGGATATGCATCACAGTCAACTGATCAATGTACGAATCCATGCCAATATTTCACTTATATATTGTGGAACCTCGTAGCCGTGCGGTTAGGGTCACCAAGCTTATAATCGCACCATGCTATGGGGTGAGGGTTCGATTCCCGCTTCGGGCGTTGAAACTTGTCGTGAGAATAGTTTCTTCCCCGTTTCCACTGGTGCATGCTCCGTTGTCCGTTGTCTAATGTTAAGTTTAAAACAGTCTGTCCAGCCGAAAGCTGAAGACGTTGTCCGTGTCTTTTTGTCTTTTGTTTTTTATGATTCATCTATCAATCCGGTTCTAGCAATTGTTAGACCCACATTTCCGCTACGACGGCTAATTGGCTTAGTGGAATGTGCGATTAATGTGCAGCCAAAATGATGTGATATTACAAGATTTTTTTGCTTGGTATCAATAACCAGCCGCTATAGCACTGAAAATGGGATAATTGCTCGAAATTTAACGTTTCAATTTCTCTCAACTTATAAGTTGATTTTTTCCTTGTTTTGCGTTCGACGAAGGAAACCGCACCAAAGCAGCAGCTAGCCGAATTGTCCTTCATCACCGTTCAATTTTCACTTCGCCAGATTCATTTGTTGGACCAACCTTCACTTCACACCCTACACAACTCTGTGGCACTTCAAAGTTGGATTTCACTGCTGCAGAATGCAACAAATGATGTTCAATTAATCAAATGAAGCACTTTGATCCATTCGTATAATGTCAATAACAAGTTTCCTTCGTCTATGGAGGATGCAAGCAAATGCATGTGAGGATTTTCTGCAGATTTCAAGATTTCTTCGTTGCACTATGATGGCGTGTTATGATCTAAATTGAACCTCGGGCTAGACCTCGGGTGTCAAATCCTTCTAATAAGCATATCAATCCATCTAGCACTAGGTTGCGAATCATCAAAACATCTTGCATCCGTTGACCTGGCAACACTCTATTGGTTGCCCTTCACCATCGGCCGAGATTCTTGGTCCCGAAAAATTCCATTCGATCGCAACGTGACACAGGCATTCCCACGATTCTGGCGTGTGGGTGGCGTGGGTGCGGTGCGTAAGGACCTGTAGGCCTCCTCCTCGTCAACGATACCTACCTAATGTTGGGAAAAGAAACTCCTCAGCCGGGTGGACTACGCCACGCACCACGGTGGTGGTGGGTGGAGTGGGTGGCTCTGGTGGAGGACCAGGGATTGTTTTGGCTGTTCGTTCGCCTTCCCAGGACACTTTATTTTGGTCGTCGTCGTTCCGCTCTCCGTCTCTCGCTCTCCCGTCGCTCTTCCTCTCCCACGCTGACTCTTATGTATTTTTCATGCGGGTTGTTGTGTTGTATACGCATCCGATATCGAAGCGCGTGACCTATTTATTTCATTTCGCTCACTTTTCCGAATTGATTTTCCTTCGCTCGGGCACGTTTGTTCACGCTGCTCACATGGCGAGTTGTTAGTATAATATCCTGTACGCAGAAGAGTTTCCCACAGGCCGTGGTGGTTCGTTGTACCGCGCCCTTCTGCGAAGACAAGATAACCGCACGGGAAGGTGGTTTCAAATGCTTAAATTTTTGAATTAAGCCGTAAAAGGTCTAGCTAACCAAATCGTTGGTTTTGAAGAGAACGAATTTCAAATCGGCTTAGTGTTTTTAAAAAGATACCCCTTTGAATCAGTTTGCACCACATTCTCCTCGCAAGGAACAGAGAGGCAGCCGGAATGGGACGACCTACAACTACACATGGATGAGATAATGATGAAGGCATATACTTAGCCGTTAAAACGACGACGGCGAGGAAGACCCGCATCAGGAAATCACAAACGCGCTGACAAAAGGGAACAAACAAATGGGAGGCAGTCGTTCGTTGGTTGGTTGGTTGAATCCAGGAAGATGAAAATAGCAGCACGAAGGAAGGAAAAAATTGCACAAAGTGCTGGAAAATTGTTGACACAAGTGGAATGATAGGAGATTAAATCTATCGGATTATTGTTTCTTTCCTCGCGTGCTGCTGCTGATGCTCGACGGCGGATGGTGCTAATGCCATATAGCTTAACAGAGGTTCTCAAACCCTTAGTAGGATGTTGCCGTAATATGACCCAGACAGGCACGCTGAGCATGTACTACGCAATCGTGGTGCGAAAATCCTAACATCTTAGGAAGGTTAACCCTCCTAGCAGAGACTGTATTCAAAAACTGTATGCCCTCTTAAACAAACTTCAAAACATTTTGTAACGCCCCCTTAGACCCTCCCGGATCCTCCAATACGCCTCTGTTTTCTTCTTATTTATGGCTCGATGTTCTCATTGAAATTTGGCCTGCCTCTCTTCAACTTAGTGTTCTTAGAGCACTTCCACAGTTATTAATTGAAGGGCTTTCTTTGCCAGCCATTGCATGAATTTGTACATTGTGTGGCAAGTACAATGATACACAATGCCCAGGGAGTCAAGAGAAATTTCCCGACCGGAATGGGAATCGAACCCGTCGTCTCCGGATTGGCGATCCATAACCTTAACCACTAGGCTAACTGGAGACCCAAATACGCCTCTGAAACCCGCTGAAAATCCTGTGCATTTTACTGGAATGCCACCAAAAATACCAGAAATGGCTTCGAACCTCTTGTAACGCACGTGAGAGCCTCTGAAACTTCCAAAAACGGTTACGTAATTTCCATGAAATCCACTGGAAATATTCCTAAAATCCATTCTACCTCTCCTCTTCTTGGCGTTACGTCCTCACTGGGACAAAGCCTGCTTCTCAGCTTAGTGTTCTATGAGCACTTCCACAGTTTTTAACTGAGAGCTTCCTCTGCCAATGACCATTTTGCATGTGTATATCGTGTGGCAGACACGAAGATACTCTATGCCTAAGGAAGTCAAGGAAATTTCCTTTACGAAAAGATCCTGGACCGACCGGGAATCGAACCCGTCACCCTCAGCATGGTCTTGCTGAATACCCGTGCGTTTACCGCCTCGGCTATATGGGCCATTCTAGAACTCCCTGAAACCTAGTCGGGCCCCACGTAACGCATCTGAAACCTTCCTAAGCCCCCAAAAATACCCCGGTAACGCCCCTGAAAGCCATTAAAATCCACTGAAACTTCATGAGATGCACACAAAAACCCCCCGAAACCTTCTGCAACTCCCTCGAACCCCCGTAACGCACCTGAGACTCTCCTAAACCACCTTAAACACTTCTGATACTTCCTAAAAACCCACCCCAAACCCCTCATAGCCCATTGGACCCCATATGACACACTTGAAGCACCCCGAAACCCACGTAAACGGCCCTGTAACGCCTCTGGAAATCATTGAAAATGCTCTGAGAGTTCCTGAAATGCCTCCAAAAACCCCCTGAAACCTCTTCAAACCCCATGTAACGCAAATGAAGCCCTCCGAAACCTCCTGAAAACTGGTCAGATCACCAACGCAAGCGACAAGGGTGGAATCCCCTCAAGTGTCAGAATATGGTACACCGATGGTCGGGTCAGCGATCGAGGAAACACAGATAAGTGGAGCGGAACACACGCGTGCGCTGACCCGCAATAGAGATGGGCTTACAAAGCTGCTGGTGGTTGCTGAACAGCTCGACGAGCTGATCGGATACACTAGTAGGCGGAACAACATCAGCAAAGACCTTAAAAAAGGTCTGCTGAGGCTCCGCAATTCGGTGGCACAGGCCAAGAGGGACTATGATCTCTTGGTCGAGCGAGGCAAGGTGACTGGCGTGGGTAGAGAAGAGAGGTCCACGCAAACGGACCGCCCCTCTACATAGAGCGCGAATAAGGTGCAGCCAGGAGGGGCTGCAGAAAGAGGGAACATCTTGGCCCAAACAAAACGGCCAAGATCAGTCGACGAGGAGCGGCCGGTGAGTGGTAAACGCCCGCGTAGTGCGAAACCCCGAGGCGAGGCTGTTAAGAGCGGTAGCGGTGACCAACCGGTCCAAGGGAAGGAAAACCCTTGGATTACGGTTGGTAAAAGAAAGCGAGTTTTGATGGTATATTTTATGTTATAGTAACGGTAAATGGAGCACCGTGGATGGGTGGGCTTAAGTGCCCAAGCATAAGTGGACAGAACGGCCGAAAATGACGTAAGTCACACAGTTAAACCTGAATCACTGTGAAGCCGCGCAGCAGCTGTTGTGGCAATCCGCCTCGGAGTCGAGTACAGACATCGCGCTTCTTTCGGACCCAGACCGCATCCCCCCAATAACGGGAACTGGGTTGCGGATAAGGCCAAGAAAGCGGCGATCTGTACGAGCTGTCGGTACCCGGTCCAGGAGATAATCTCCACGACGTGTGAGGGCTTCGCGATTGCAAAGATCGACGGGGTCTACTACTGCAGTTGCTATGCCCCACCCAGGTGGCCGATAGGTCAGTTCTCGTCCATGCTAGACTCAATGGCAAGTGCACTAGTAGGACTGAGTCCCTTGGTCATCGGTGGGGACTTTAATGCGTGGACGGTCCAGTGGGGCAGTCGCTCTACGAACGAGAGAGGTTGGGCTCTACTCGAAGCTATGGCGGGATTAAACGTGGAGGTTGCGAATGTCAGCAGTGCAAGCACATATAGCAGGAACGGTGCGGAGTCCATCATTGATGTGATCTTCTGGAGCCCCGGTCTTAACCCTAGCTCAGACTGGAGAGTTGATAACGGGTACACGCATAGTGATCACCTGGCGATTTGATACAGTATCGAACATGGCGTTAGACGGCAGCAGTCGAGGATAACCGACACTCACCGAGGATGGTTAACCTCGAATTTCGATAAGCTGGCATTTGCAGAGCGACTGCTCATGGAGCAGAACACCGATTACCAGTCTAGCGACGGTCTAGTTGGTACCCTGAGACGTGCGTGATGCGGCAATGCCGAGACGATGAGTTGAGGACCGATGAGTTGAGGGCGGAGCGAGAGGTGGCGTACAGGGCGGCAAAGTTGGCACTGAACAAAGAGATCAAGGCTTACGTGCTTCAATGATGGCGTGCTTCAATGATCTCTGTCAGACGGCCAACACAACCCCCTGGGGAATTGCATACCGGGTAGTCATGTGCAAAACGAAAGGCACATCTGCACCACCGGAACGCTCTCTTGCGATGCTGCAGAGGATTGTGGAAACGTTGTACCCGCACCACGAGGTAAGACCATGGGCACCCACACTGCTAGACCATCCCGGTCCGAGTGAGATTCCCCCAGTGACGAATGACGAGTTAGCCGCAATTGCGGAATCACTTAAGCTGAACAAGGCCCCGGGCCCGGATGGCATTCCGACGGTGGCTATCAAAGCAGCTATCGAAACTAGCCCTGACATGGTCAGATTGGCTATGCAGAGATGCCTGGATAGAGGTGAGTTTCCGGATAGGTGGAAAAGGCATAAATTGGTCCTATTGCCCAAGCACGGGAAGCCAGCAGGCGAACCGTCGGCATTCTGTCGAGGTTATTGGTCTATACCGAGAGGACGGACAACGCGGGGCTATCAGACAGCCAGTACGGGTTTCGCAAAGGTAGATCGACAGTGGATGCCATAAGGTCGGTGACTGGATTAGCCAAAGTTGCGCTACAGAAAAAGAGAAGAGGCATACGGTACTGCCCGATCGTCACGCTAGACGTTAGAAACGCCTTCAATAGTGTAAGCTGGGCCGCCAGAGAGAGCGCCATAGCTCGTTTAGGTGTCCCGGCTAACCTAAGGCGTATTCTGGGAAGCTACTTCCAGAACAGGATGCTGATTTACGACACCGAGGAAGGCCAAAAACAGTACAATGTCACCGCGGGGGTACCGAAAGGATCCATCTTGGGCCCGGTACTGTGGATCACGGCATATGACGGCGTATTGAGGCTAGCACTGAGGCTTTACTGACGACATTACCCTGGTGGTATACGGTGAGTCGGTCGAAGAGGTGGAATTGACAGCAGCGCATGCGATTAACATAGTGGAAGGCTGGATAAGGTCGAGGCAATTAACACTCGCACACCACAAGACGGAGGTGGTGTTGGTGAAAAACCGCAAGTCTGCACAACAGGCAGTGGTCGCCACGGGCAAGTGCTCGATCGAGTCTCGTCGCTCACTGAATCTTCTTGGAGTCATGGTCGATGACAAGTTGAGCTTCAGTAGTCATGTCGAGTATGCTTGTAAGAGGGCGAGCGTGGCGGTTACTGCATTATCTAGGATGATGTCAAACAGTTCGGCAGTTGTCTAGAGTAAGCGAAAGCTGCTCGCGTCAGTAGCAGTGTCCATACTATGGTATGGCGCCGCCGCATGGTTGAACGCGCTCAAAGTGAAGAGGAATGTTGACAGACTAGAGAGTACACATAGGCTAATGTGCCTTAAGGTGGCCAGTGCATACCGGACCGTCTCGAAAGCGGGCATGATGCCGATAGCACTGGTGTTGGCCGAGGATGTTGAGTGCTACGATGAAAAAGGTACAAGAGGTGCGCAACGAAACGCCAGAACTTCGTCCTTGGTGAAATGGCAGAGAGTCTGGGACTCTTCAACCAAGGGTAGGTGGACACACAGGCTCATACCGAGCGTGTCCCGGTGGACGTGTAGGCCCCATGGCAAAGTGAACTTTCACCTGACACAATTCCTGTCGGACCATGGGTGCTTTAGGTGGTACTTTCACAGGTTCGGGCATGCAGAATCACCCTCATGTCCGGAGTGTACAAACAGGGCGGAAACGGCGGAACATGTGCTCTTCGAATGCCCGCGTTTCGCGGAGCAGAGGTCGAGCATGTGGGAGGTATGCGGTAGGGATACTACACCCGATAACATAATAGAGAGGATGTGTACGAGGATAGACGGGTGGAACGCCGTGTCGACCACGGTATCCACAATTGTGCTTCACCTCCAGAGGAAATGGCGGGCCGACCAACAGTTAGTCGAGTTGCCCCCCCCCCCCCCCCCCCCCAGAGAACAGCTGTATGTGATGGCTGACGTTTGATAGTGAGAGTGCGAAAGTACGCCCCCCCTTCTCCATTCTACGAAGTTTTCCCTTACGAGCGTACCGCGGAGGCAAGGTCAGGTAGGTTGAATGAGGTTTATCTACCAACAGATTTCCTCGGAAAGAAGAAGTCATCCCGCAAACGCGAACGGAGCGACGCGCTGGTCTTGAAAACTGAAGCACACACGCACGCCGAGGTGCTGCGGGTGATGCGAGACGAAAACCTTTTTTTGTTCGTCTTTATTAACGTGGCTTTTCGTCCTAGGTGAGTTTGCCACGAAAACGAACGAAAGCCGTTTCTCACCGCTGGATACAGATGTCAAAAGTATCCGACGCACCAGGACTGGAGAGATGATGCTAGTGCTAAAGAAGGAAGCGGCCAAGAAAAGCATCTCCTACAAGGCATCAGCTCAAAAGGTATTAGGCGACTCTCCAGTATAAAAACTGACGCAGCCACAGCCGCACTTAAACAACACTGTGAGGAAGATGCAACAAGTGGATCAAACCGCCAGCGAAAGAGTCCGGCAGGCACGCAGTTCACCACGATCAAGCTCGCCGTAGGAGAAATGAACAAGGCGACTGCAGTCGCCAAGATCAAGGTAGACTGGTCAGTGTGCCCGCTCAGCATATACATACGTGATTCAAGTGCTTCGAGCAAGGACACAAGTGGGCGTGTATAGGCCGCAAAATGAGCAAACTCTGTAGGAAGTGCGGAGTGGAAGACCACATCGCCAGGAAGTTCAACTCGGTACCAAAATACCTGATTTGCACGGGGAACAAGGGTCACACGAGAGACAGACACAAATGACCAGGCACGCGAGGAGGTCGAACCAATCGACGAAAATGCAGGTTACACAGCTAAAACCTGAACCACTGTGAAGCCGCACACCCGCTGCGCGCTGCTGTGGCAGTCAGTGTCGAAGTCTAGGTCGGAGTCAAGTACAGACATCACTCTAATATCGGACCCAAAAGGTCAAGCTAGCGGCAATCTGTACAACCGGTCGTTTTGCGGTCCAGGAAACAATTTCCCCGTTGCACGAGGGCTTCGCAATAGTGAAGATCAAGCGAGTGTACTACTGCAGTTGTAATGCTCCCCCCAGGTGGCCGATAGACCAGTTCTCGTTTATGCTGGATCTGCTATCAAGCGCACTAGTGGGATTGAGTCCCGTGGTCATTAGTGCAGACTTCAACGCCTGGGCGATTGAGTGGGATAGCCGCTTAACTAGTGCGAGAGGCTGGGCTCTACTCGAAGCTATGGCTAGACTGAACGTAGATGTCGCAAACGCAAGCAACAAAAAAAAAACTACAGTAGGAACGGTGCAGAGTCCATCACGGGTCTAAACCCTAGCTCAGACTGAAGGATCGATGATGGATACACTCGCAGTGACCATCTGCTGATTCGCTACAGGGTGGAACACAGAGGAAGACAGCCACAGCCGAAGGTCATCGACCGCCATCGGGTATGGCTGATCTCGCGCTTCGATATGCCGGCATGTGTGATGCGATTGCTTATGTAGGGTTACAAAGACGACCTATCCAGCGATGATCTAGTCGGAACCCAAAGTCGTGCATTTGATGCCGCAATGCCAAAGCGACCTCTAGCCATAAATGGACGCAAGCCGGTATACTGGTGGTGTCCAGAAATCGCAGAACTCCACGCACTCTGCCTGAGAGTTAGAAGGAGGATGTGAGTGTACACACTTAATTTTGATTACCGAGTTCGGTAATTTTTTGACGAGATTAAAACTGCTGAGTACCGAACTCGTTCAGCAAAAATGCATTGTTTACCTTTTCCATACGATTTTGACAGTTGTTTTACTGAACCTCAGTAAAATCGACTACCGAAACTACCGAGATCGTACTGCTGTTATAATCTCGTCAAAAAAGTACCGAACAGGCAATTCAGAAATAAGTGTGTAGAGAATAGGATTAATAGATTAAAAAAACAACTAGTTCATGCATGGAGTTAATTTAGTTATCGTAGTAGCCAATAAATTAAAAATCATAGGAGACCTGCTTAGGAAAATTTTATAAATTTTATAATAAAATTAGTCTTAACAGAGAATTTGGAGAGACAAGTCGAAACAAACAAAACCTCTCATTAATTGCCAGTTCTACCAGAAAATCCCTTTGCCTCGTGTGGTTCCCATTATCTGCCTGTTTGTCGTCAAAGTCATCGTTCAAGTGTCTGGTCCTCGTCCCGACTCATCTGGTGGTGGAGCAAATCCTGTCCCTGTTCGTCAAGGTATCTGTTCCTGACGATCAAGCCTGCTGTCCTGTCCGGTATTCGTCCCTTTCGTCCAACGATCAACCGTCAACCATCTCGTGTCGTCGATCAAGCCCGCTATCTGCCAAGTCGCCTATCCATCCGGCGGTCATCTGCCGGAAATCAAGCCCTGTCCAGTAGATCCGGCCTCAGATCCTGCCAATCCGGCGGTTACTTGTCCAACGTTCGGTGAGTCCGCTGACCGTCTAACTCTCTGGCTATGGAGGGTCACCACAGTGAGCTCTTTACATCTATGAGGGTAGAATGGAGCGAAGTGAGGCCTACAGGGCGGCTAAACAGGCACTGAATAAAGAGATTAAAGCGCGTGAACGGGCTTGCTTCAAAATCTCTGCCAGGCAGTCATTGGAGTGATAGAGTAGTCCTGCCCAAAACGAAGGGCGCACCAGCACCCCCAGAACGCTGCCTCAAGATGCTGCAAAAGATCATAGAAACGTTGTTCCCGCGCCACGATACAAGACCATGGGCCCCCGTCCCCTATGGCCATACCGGCCAAAGCGAAGTCGCCCCGGTGAAGAACGACGAGCTCATCGCAATAGTGAAGTCATTTAAGTTGAACAAGGCTCCGGGCCCGGAAGGTATTCCGACAGTAGCCAGCAAGACGGCCATCGAGGCGGATGTGCCTAGACAGAGGCAAATTTCCGGAGAGGTGGAAAAGGCAAAGATTGGTTCTACGCACAAACCCGGTAAGTCAACTGGCGGTCCGTCGGCATACAGACCTATCTGTATCTGCATCATTCTGTCAAGACTGATGGTCTTTACCGAGACACCGGATGATTCTGGCCTCTTGGGTAACCAGTTCGACATCCAGAAGGGTCGATCGACGATGGACTCTATTAGGGCTGTAACCAAAACGGCCGAGATAGCGCTCCAAAAGAAGCGAACTGGAATCCTTGTGGAATCCTCTATTGCGCGGTCGTCACGTTAGACGTAAAGAATGCGTTCAACAGCGTCAACTGGGCCACCAACGAGTACGCCATTCACCACCTAGAAGTCCCGGTTAGCCTATGCCTATAGCCTATACTACAGAGCAACTTCCAGCCTAGGGTGCTAATCTATGACACCGAGGAAGGCGAAAAGAGCTACAACATCCGCAGGGGTACCTCGGGCTTCATCCAGGGCTCGGTACTATGTAACGTGGCGTATTGAGGCTCAAACTTCCATCGGGAGTAAAACTAGTCGGCTTAGCGGATGATATTACGCTCGTTTGAGGCTTGTTTGCAAACATCACGGCATCATAGATGCACTTATTATTGTGGGTCAAGCCACCGATAAGCAGAGGAACCTGAGCATTGCATATATAGACTATAAGAACTTGTACGACTCAGTACCGTACTCATGCCTTCTGAAGGTTCTGCAGTTGTAAAAGGTAAATACGAAACTTCATCAGGCCTATGTAGCGCACGATGGGGATATGGAGCACGTCCCAATAAATTACCGGCGATACAGCTATTAAGCGGGCAAGAACTGAGCGAAGAAGTACATGATATTCCCACACCTTCTTAATGCACGACCTGAGACTGTTTGCGGAATCAGTACAGAGGCTACACTAACCGTTGCAGCTTGTGACAACGTACGCCCAGAAGGAGTTGGGAATTATAAAATAGCAGCCAATCCATCTTCACAGGAGTCAAGTACTGGATACCAACTGTTCCCGCATCATTGAACTGGAGAAGATTCGGAAAATCGTTGAAGACGAAGCGTACACATACCTCGGCGTCTTGAAGCTTAGAGATACACAAAACACAACGATCAAGAGCTGCATGACAAATTCTTGCATTGTATCAACAATGTTCTAATGAGCTTTCTGTCATCCAGGTTGAAGGCCATCATCAAATTTGCTGTGTCCCTGTTGGAAGCGGATCAAGACTGACCTCGAATACAGTCAACGAGAAGATCATAACGTGAATGCTCGAGCACACCGTTAAGGCGGCGTCACACAAGTAGCTTGAGAGCACATTCTTACTTTAAAATTCAAAAAAAAAACATCGAAAAATAATCCTATTAATGGACCCCGATCCAAAATTTGGGAGCCTGTGTAAAATACTACATAGAAAGAATGAAATAGGCAGAAGGACTAAGCAAGCAACAGGAATATGCTGAAATAGGCAGTTTTGATCCTTTGATGGCAGAAAGACGAGGACGACGACGGATTTCTCTTTTTTCATCACTCTACTCCGTTCCATCCCATCCTCCTCGGTTACACACAGGAGAAGAAGGACGGGTCCACGTCAACAACAAGTCAATGTGCTTCGAACCTCCCAGCTGGGGCTCTCCTGGTTTGCAGGACTAATGAAGTAATAATGGAGCATAATAAACGATGCCACGATGCCGGCTAGCACCGAGAAGAAACAGGCTTCGTATTGTAGTGGGCTTTGTAAAAGCACTAATAACCACCGTGGGAGTGCGTTGTTATGGTGGTGCTTCATTAAGCTTATTTGTTTGTTGCGACAAACAAAACAACAGCAAGCCCAACGCCCGCCGACCGACGCCACTCGCGCAGAGGAGTGGAATTAGCCTGGCCGTAATCCAATTCCCCGAGCAGTCATAAAGCTATTAGAGACCATATCCACCACCGCACCGTGGTGGTGCGTTCGGGTCCAAGAAGGTACGATGGGCGTCGTCCTTGGAAATCTTTCCACTCGCCGTTTTTTTGGCTGCCGGGCTTCGGGGGTTTTTCCTATAACTTCAATCCTAAGGGTTAAAGATGGGAGTAATCGGATATGGGGACCACAACGCAATATTTATCTTCTGAGCGCGTTCGAAATTGCGTTGGGGTCGGATGACGAATGGGCATGTTCTGCAAACAGGATAAAAAAAATGTGTGTTTCTAGGTCACCACACATGAGTGAAGGCTTATACGCGTTTGTGCTGAACAAATACGAAATTTTATATACCTACTTCGGAAATCATAACGCGCAAAGTTTTGCCGGCCAATATATGTAGTTGGGTGTGGGACAGTTTGTTGTATCTGTTCATGAGCATTTCAATTAAGTAATCTTCGTTAATTTTTGTGCAACATGTCAGATTTCACCAGTTTTATTATCCAATCAATGCCATCTAGGGCATAAATTTATTTTTCTCATATACCTGACGAAAACATAAGGCGGTAATCCTGAAAGTATGTACCTAGATTACTTTTTATGTTTAACTAAGGGTAGATCCCTTACTGCAATCCTGAGTGATAACACTTGCAGGAGCGCACTTTTCAACGCTTCCAATAATATATAATATTAAACTCTATGTCTTTTATTTTAGATTAATGATGGTTCTAAGAACCTCTTCTAGTATCATTTGACTAAAAAAATTACCAAAAAATATCAAGTCAAGTACCAAAACATTAATAGACCAACTATCCGGCTATTCCAGAACTAGTTCTGGCAGGGAAAGAGGGAACTAGGGTGGCCCACACTAAAAAAAATCATGAAATATCAAGTCTTACCTCATGAATCAGTTCTTTTGGACTTCTAGAAGCTACACTCCCGTGCAAAAGTTTGGGGTCACCCCCTCAAAAACATGGAAATGTTTTTCGGTCATATTTCAGTCATATTTCATGTAATCCACTCGTTCTATCACTATCGAAAGATAAAGAGTTAGATTTGATTCGTAGGTACCGTCAAACGGGGTTACTTGCAACAGCGGTGTAACTTGCAACACGATGACATACACTAAATGTGAAGCATTTTCTAATAATAATGAAAACTAGTATGCCCTACTATTTCGGTTATAGAGATTATGTGTATCAAAGATCGATTTAGTATAAAAATTAGCTTTATTTCTTTGTTTATGGTTTAGCTACACTGTTAAAACGGATTGCTCATTTTATCCATAAAAACAAGTATGAAAATCGTGCTTGACCTCTCCCTTATGGTAAGTGCGATAAGTCTGATGACCTTGCTTGCAGTTAGGGTACCTAATAGTAAGCTTAGCTAAACGATAAAAGTTTGATAAACTTATCGACTAAGTAATGCAAAAAATCATTATTATATTCATCAACCACTATGGGGTAACTTGCAACAGTTGAATTTGACGAAACCTTCTATTATTTATCTTCATTTCACGATATATTTGACAGAAATAACCGAAATGGATCATTTGTTGGTTACGTAACGCGTTAATTTTCAAATGACAATTCTTTTTTTACATTTTTTTTTTGCACGTTTGAAGGTCATTGTTGGGAAATACCACATTTTGAAGTTTTATTCATATTTCATCATGTTAAAAGTTCAATTTTTGTTTATGAACGCTAACCTGTTGCTAAACGATATACTCTCGCTTGCAATAACTATCAATCCTTTCATGAAAAATTTTATGTCGATTGGTTAATGTACATCTTTTCATGGTATGTTTCATACATAACATCAAAAATTTACAATACGACTAAATACAAGAATGTTAGTGCTGTTTAATGATAGCTAACTTAGCTTCATGTCATATGTTGCAAGTTACCCCACAGATGGGGAAACTTGCAACAAGCATGTATTTCGCCCCTCCTGATTAGGTGGCAACGTATTTTGATAAACCAAGTGCTGCATAGTATTCTACTCGGGGTAATTAGCGTACACGATGCTTCACAGGATGTTTCAAATGTTTAGATTTTCAATGATATTGCTTCAAAGTCGAAAAGTGTTGCAAGTTACCCCATCTGACGGTACTTTTCACAAATAGCATATGAAAATTTTAGTATAAAAAGTTTACCTAAACTTACATGTTTTTCCTAAATCTGTACGAAAAATTGTTTTCCGTGTAATTCAAAATTGGGTCGACCAAATTTTAAAATCAAAGTTGCATTAGAATCCTATTTAAATCCTCTTTGAGAGCCATTCATCAGATTTTAGCGGAAAAATTCATAACATAATTTAAATGATCGAATTAGGTTTACAAGTCACCGTGCAAAAGCTTGGGGTCACCTTTCAAATGAAGTCTAAGTCGGATTTTTGTTCAAATCGTCATTTTTTATGTGCAGCTTCATTTCTTTCTTTAATAGTTGAATGGCAAGACACATAAATGGTTATGAAATGTTCATTAACTGAGTTCTAGACTAAGTTAAGGTAGAAAATGGTACATAAAATCCACACTAAATCAGCTAAGTACGTTATATAAAGTGTGAAAGGGGATGAAAGTGAGATAAAAATGACTGATTTGTGAATTTTACCTTTTATAACTGTAAGTGTTATAACCACAAACATACCATTACCCCAAAATCCATAAGTTTCAGGAATGTTACATATTTTAATTTAAATGGCATTTTAATCAAAAAGTTATCCCTTTGCTTTGCACCAAAACCCAAAATCTCGAATGTATTAGTACATTCGGAGATATGACCTTCGTTGAAATGGTTTTTGGGGTAATGGTGTATTTGTAGTTTTAACCAGTGTCGCGAAGCATCAGCGTACAAGTCACAAAAAAGCTGATAAACACCAAACTTGTATCACCCTGTCTCTACGGTTTCTGATTCGCTCTCTCTACAGTCGCTAACACCAGAAAAGGCAGAATCCCATCATAGTCACCCGGTCACCCTTGTTTTGCTACAATCATCCTGACTTGGATACGGCTCATGTGAGTGTCATGACTCTCTCCGTCGCCTCAAGCAGATGCACGCGCAACAGCATGTAAAACTATGCATGTGTATTATCACAAGCACGGTACTACGTCATAAATCCTATTCGTTTTGCATAGCTCAGTTTAAACGCACACATTGAGCGCTCCACGCAGTTCGCCCTGGCTACGACAAACGTTTTCACTTCGCCCGTTATGCATCGTTGCTCAGAGAGATTGATTCTCTCGCAACCCGCCTGAAGCATACTCTGCAACTGCTATCGCTGCAAAGCTGCGAAGGGTGGAACCCACAACATGTTTATCATTCCAGGCGTGACATGCTAGCTGGTTCGTATCACCTTGGGAACGGTGACTCCAGAAAGCGGTTCAAGTGATTGTCTCGTGATGGTCGCGATTATTCGCAAGACTGGTTTTAACACTTACAGTTATATAGGGTAGAATTCACGAATTAGTAATTTTTATCTCACTTCTATCCTCTTTCGCACTTTATGTAATGAACTTAGCTGATTTAGTATGGATTTTATACACCATTTTCTACCTCAACTTAGTCTAGAACTTAATTTATGAACATTTCATAACCATTTCTGTGTCTTGCCATTCAACTATCATAGAAGGAATTGGAGTTGCACCAAAAAAATGACGATTTGAATAAAAATCCGACTCAGACTTCATTTGAAAGGTGACCCCAAACTTTTGCACGGTGACTTGTAAACCTAACTCAATAATTTAAATTATATTATGAATTTTTCCGCTGAAATCTAATGAATGGCTCTCAAAGAGGATAGAATTAGGGTTCTAATGCAACTTTAATTTTAAAATTTGGTCGACCCAATTTTGAACTACGCGGAAAACAACTTTTCGTACAGATTTAGGAAACACATGTCAGTTAAGGTAATCTTTTTATACTAAAATTTTCATATGAAATTTGTGAAAAGTACCTACGAATCAAATCTAACTTTTTATCTTTCGATAGAGTCTAAAAACGAGTGGATTACATGGAAGATGACTGAGATATGACCGAAAAACATTTCCATGTTTTTAAGGGGGTGACCCCAAGCTTTTGAACGGGAGTGTATGCTCAAAATTTGAGCATATACAATTAACCCTAAAGGGGCGCTTAAGAAGCTTAAAGTTTGTATGAAACAATTTGGCCAGATGTATGAAGAAATATTACGTTTTCGATTTTTACCGCTCCGTGGCGCCGTTTTTCTCTCTCTGTTGGGGACATAACCACTGCGATCAATATTTGATCTATTATGGTATACCCCGTGTCCTTTGTAAAGTGCATGTCGTATTACTTTATCACCATTGAGAAGTAATAAAGTATTCGGTTTTGTTACAGTAGTCATTTTCAACGTAATCGCAAGGAAGGATTCTTATTGATAGGTTCCGCTTTGAACACGCTCCTTTTTTCTGTCAAAATCGGATCCCTTAACGAAAAAGTCAAGAAATGATACTGATATTGACCATGCATCGGAACCCTAGTCCCTACTGTTTCAAACCAGTGAATACCGAGTAAAAGATTAGGATTACTAATCCATTTTTTCCTTGGATCAAGATCCATTTCGACCAGAACCAAACCGAGACCTATCACTTTTACCAAGGTATGAAATGTAATAAGGACAAAAAAATATCCTTCAATTACAAAAATAATTGATTGATTGATTTATCTTTATTTGAGAGACTTTCAGCCCTTGGCTGGTTCGTCTCTAATTTACTAAAATATGCTGTTCCATAGTTGGAAGCAGTTAGGGCTATGGTTCAGTATGGTAGATCTTTCACCGCCACGCTAGCCAAAAAGGTCATCTACCCACGCTACGGGCTCCGTTAAAGATCGAGCATGTTTTGAACCCCTCAACCATTCATCCAGCAGCACGGGTCGCCTGACACCTTGGATTGGGGTTACCTGTTTGGTGGACTTTTACCTCCGGAACAGGTGGTCCGTAGTGCTATTCAAAGTCGGCAACTACACGGCGCTGTTAGCGCTCAATAATTATACCCTTTAGTATTGTATTCTTATAGGTAACTTTATTCCAAATAACTTTGTCGAAGAAAAGTTACATAAAGTTACGTGAAGCATTGAGATTTCATTATTGATATTATTCCATCACATGTATTGAAAATAGTAGAAATGTTTCGTCTCACTTTACCTATGAAATAACAATTTTAACAGGCGTCGGATCATTTTGAGGTCTTCGACTAAATTGTTTGGCATATTTTCGTTTTATTCAAATGCTCATAATTTGTTTATAGGTCAATCAATTTCGCTTAAAATGCAACTCTGATTTACATAGGGTACTGGTTCCCTTATTAAGCATGTGGCTCCCATTTTCATCCTACGAAAAACAAAGGATTGAAGCGTTGTTTGTTTTGTTTCTTATTTTTGTATTTTTTGTTAGAAGTGAGCACGCATGAAAACAAAAAGAACGGAATCAATCGGTGCCGTAATCGCTTGTTTTCGAATAAGATGAATATGGGAGCGTGAGATTACTGATGGAACACATACCCTATGTGTACATTGAAGATTATTTGCTAAAATTTTGAGTAAAATCAGATAAAAGTTTAAAAAGTTATTGAACTTTTAGTAAAATTTATATGATTTTTGAACAAATTTTTAAAACATTTTATCCTAATATGTACTTGATAAAACCTTTTCAAATTTTGTGTGTTACAGTTAATACCAAAAGCTTTTATATGCAGCTTCGTTTAGCGTTTTATTTTTCCCTACAAAAAATATGAAAAATCTACACAGATCGAAAAAAGAGTGTAAAATTCTGAGACATATGATGCACATAATTGGAGCGTGGGATAGCACAGAAGTTTATATGACATATCATGTAAAAGTCATGAAATGTCATGTAAACTTCCATTATATGTCATGTAATTCAGCATGACTCTGAGTATTTACATGACATATAGCACAAATTTACATGATATATCATGTAAACCATCATAACACTAAGTTTACATGGCTAAAATGAAGTTTACATGATGTGTAAATCTCATTATTTTTATCTGTGTATGTGCAAACAATAAGACAGTTTTAAGAAGTTGAAAACACTTGGCATTTTCATTGGTCAAAATCAGTGTTGGTAAATCACACTCAAGGCAGACTCATGAACCGCTCCTGCGTGAGCAAACTCGCGCGCGATTCTGCATCATTTTCTCACGCGCGAGATTTTCATGCAAAATCTCGCTCTCACGAGTCAAGCGCCGAAATCTCGTTCGCTTGTAAAACGAATCCAAATCAATTTGAACGGCATTCAATGTTATTGTACGCTAGATTTGCTTTTGTTGTATCATATAATCCTAACAACTTTGATGTAAATAATAAGAACACCAAGAAATAAAGCAATGAGTGAAATCGCGAGTCAACTCATGCATGATTTTTTCGGCGGTGAGTTTGGCGAGTCAAGAATCGCGCGTGAAACAACTCAACCATGAGATTTGAGAATTTGAGTTTTTACCAACACTGGTCAAAATATGATAAATTTTCAAATGACACTCTGAACATAAATAGATTTTTTATATTTTTTGTAGGAAAAATAAACCCAAAAAGAAGCTGCATATAAAAGCTTTTGGTATTAACTGTAACACACAAAAATCAAAATGTTTTATCAAGTACATTTTAAGATAAAATGTTTTGAAAAATTTGTTCAAAAATCTTATACATTTTAATAAAGGTTCAATAACTTTTTAAACTTTTATCTGATTTTACTTAAAATTTTAGCAAATAATCTTCAATGTATATGTAAATCAGGGTTGCATTTTAAGCGAAATTGATTGACCTATAAACAAATTATGAGCATTTGAATAAAACGAAAATATGCCAAACAATTTAGTCGAAGATCGCAAAATGATTTGACGCCTATTAAAGTTGTTATTTCATAGGTAAAGTGAGACGAAACATTTCTATTATTTTTCCAATACATGTGATGGAACAATATCAATAATAAAATCGCAATGCTTCACGTAACTTTGTGTAACTTTTCTTCGACAAAGATATTTGGAATGAAGTTACCTATAAGAATACTGAAGGGTATAATTATTGAGCGCTTACAGCGCCGTGTAGTTTCCGGCTTTGAATAACACTACGGACCACCTGTTTCGGGGGTAAAAGTTCACCAAACAGGTAACCCCAATCCAAGGTGTCAGGCGACCCGTGCTGCTGGATGAATGGTTGAGGGGTTCAAAACATCAGGTATCAGGTATCAGAAGGCCGGCTCCAGAGGCACGTTATCCTCCATTTGGGACATTTGTGCCATCGCCAAAATAACAGCCTATTTCATCATCTACCTGAGGGAAAAGGAAGGAAAAAGGATTTGGATGGGGATATGGATAGGTAGGGAAATAGGAAAAATACCCTGGAAGAGGGTACTAACGCACAAGCGTACCACAATGGGTTCAAACAGCGCCCTGAAAAGGGCACTGTAATAACGCATAAAGCGAAAGAGAGCCTGCTATAGCTCTTTACCACAGCGGGTTAAGAACAACAGAATATCCTGAAGATTCAGGTTTCTGAAGTCAGTTTCACTTAATAAGTGTTTACCGAATACTCGGAAACGCAGTTGCGCGAAAACTGGACAGTTGCATATCAAATGATACAAAGTTCCATAATCGGATTCACAGCTATCACAGGCAAATGAATCAGCTTGCTGAATATTCGCCATGTGATAGCTGAGTCGGCAGTGGCCAGTCAATGCTTTGACCAGAATGCTGCAATTCTGCTTAGACAGATTAGTTAGATACTTCGCCACCCGTAGAGTTGGCTCAGCACTATACAATTTGGTTTGACGACATGCCTCCAAACTATTCCAATATTGTTTGTGTTGAGTGACAGCCCAGGTGTGAATCTGAAGCTTTACCCAACACTTCGATATCGGAATAGCTGGCTCAGGGCCAATGAAGTCATGTGATGCTCCAGAGCGAGCTAACTCATCAGCCAATTCATTTCCAGCGATGGAAGAATGACCAGGTACCCATAGAAGGTGAACAGCGTTTGCTGAATTCAGCTCCTCGATTTGAGTTCGACAAGCGATAACTATCTTCGACCTGGAGTTGGCCGAAGCAAGTGCTTTAATAGCAGCCTGGCTATCTGAACAGAAGTATATTACTTTGCCCATTTTGGCCTGAAAAACGGTGCAGTGTCTACCAAGTGAATAAGACTGATGCAGCCTTAGGTCACGAGAATAAACACCAGCACCTGCTCGACCTTCGAGAAGGGAGCCATCAGTGTAACATACGATGCCGTCTGAAATACTTCTTTCCAGATAACCAGATGTCCACTTCTCCCGGGAAGGGAATTTCGTGGAAAATGTCCTATATGGAAAATTACAAGCAATTGTAAGATCACTTGGAGCAAGGACAATTTTGTCCCAATTCACCAAAAGTGGAAACAACGAGGTGTGTGCTGAACTGCGGTTCACAGGAGTTTCCTCTAGTAGACCGAGTACCCGTAACCGGTAAGTGCAAGAAAGGGCTTCTTGTTTGAGATGAATGTGTAGTGGGGCAACGTCAAAGAGAACTTCTAGCGCTGCCGTAGGAGTTGAGGAGAACGCTCCAGATATCGCCATTAAGCACATCCTTTGGAGACGGCCTAATTTTGATTGGACCGTTCTCACTTCACCCTTTTGCCACCACACAAGACATCCATAAGCCAATATTGGCCGAACCACAGTTGTGTAAATCCATTTGATATACTTGGGTTTTAGACCCCAAGTTGTACCAAAAGTACGCCGGCATTGCCCGAAGGCCATACAAGCTTTCTTGATTCTGAACTCAATGTGAGGTGTCCAGGAAAGCTTGGAATCAAGAATGACTCCAACGTACTTTACCTGTTCAGTCACATCGATTTCAGAATCAAAGAGACGCAAAGGTCGAACGCCACTACGGTTTCGCCTTTCCGTGAAAAGAACAATAGATGTTTTACTCGGATTAACCGAAAGGCCATATTGGCGACACCAACCCTCAACTACCTGAAGAGCGTTTTGCATCAGGTCGAAAAGGGTGCTGATGCACATACCGACTAACAATGTCAGGTAGTCGTCGGCAAAACCATAAGTAGGAAAACCGCTATTATTGAGTTGCCTCAATAGCGCATCTGCTACGAGATTCCATAAAAGTGGTGATAAGACTCCCCCTTGGGGGCATCCACAAACACTCAATTTCCTAATCGCCGCTTGACGCAATGTCGCGAAGAGATGTCGGTTTTTGAGCATTTGGTGAATCCAATTGGAAATCATTGGAGATATACCATGACTCCGTGCGGCTTCCAATATGGCATCGAAAGGCACGTTGTCAAAGGCACCCTCGATATCTAAGAAAACACCCAAACAAGATTGCTTTCTCGATATCGTAAAAAACCTTGTGTAAAAGAGTCACAGTGGACTTACCAGATTGGTAGGCATGTTGGTTCACATGAAGAGGCACGTTGGCTAGATGAACAT
This sequence comes from Aedes albopictus, assembly GCF_035046485.1. NCBI lineage: Eukaryota > Metazoa > Arthropoda > Insecta > Diptera > Culicidae > Aedes > Aedes albopictus. Next base: position 167,259,693 of record NC_085138.1, read on the forward strand.
CACGGATGTGATGATCCACAATGCGTTCTAAGCATTTCAGAAGAAAAGAGGTCAAACTGATAGGTCTGAAACTCTTTGCTTCTTCATACGACGCACGACCCACTTTCGGAATAAACTTTACAGTAATATCCCTCCAGGATTTGGGAATATACCCTGTAGCAAAACTGCAAACAAGTAGTTTTTTTCAAAACATGTTTGAAATAATCAAATCCCTTCTGAAGCAAAATAGGATAAATCCCATCTGCCCCAGGAGATTTGAAAGGCAAAGCTATTAAGAGCCCACTCAATCGATTCTATAGTTACAATACTCCGAGCCGAAGCTAAAGAATCATAACTACAAGAAAAGACATCAGGATCATCCGAAGATGTAATATCCACACATCCAGGGAAGTGTGTGCTGAATAAGCTTTCCAGAACTTCCTCATCAGAGGAAGTCAGATCGCCATTTGGCAAACGAAGTTCGTTCACCCGGAAATCCTTAGATTTCGCAAGGATTTTGTTTAACCGACTGACTTCACTCAAGCAGGAAACATTTGTACAAAGGTTTTTCCAGCCGGATCGTTCGGCAGACCGGAGAGCTTTCCTGTAGGCCTTGCGAGCCGACCTGAAAGCCTCCGAACCAGCCGAACGTCGTCTGTTCCAACTCTTTCTACATTGTTTCCTGAGTTTCGCCAGATCAGATTTCCACCAAGGGGTTCCTCTTGTGATCTTCACAGACCGTAGAGGGCATGCTTCTTCAAAAGCTTCCATGATGAAGGTCGTTGTAGTATCAACGGCATCATCTAAATCACTTGGAGTGTCAATGGATGGTGAATATCCATGAAATTTGGCTGCAACCAAATCAGTATAAAGATCCCAGTTTGTTGACCGAGAATTCCTGAAACGCAATGTTTGCGAAGTAACATTTAAATGTTCAAAAAAGATATAGCGATGGTCAGATAAAGATTCTTCATCTGACACATGCCAATTGGTCAGCTCGTGACTAATTCTGCTAGAGCAAAGCGTTATATCTAACACTTCCTCTCTAGCAGATACCATGAAGGTTGGGCGGTTGCTTATGTTAAGTAATGCAAGATCTGTACTACTTAAGTACTCCATCAAACTGGAGCCTCTCAAGTTAATATCTGAGCTGCCCCAGATGATATGATGAGCATTAGCATCACTGCCAACAATTAGCGAAAGGCCTTTTGAAGTGCAGTATGCGATGAATTGTTTGAAAGCATCCGTAGGGGATGGTTCATCATGTGGTAAATACACAGAACAATAGACGTATTTCCTGTTGAGGTTTCCAACAGATACATCAATTGTGATAGCACATACATCTCTGGTGGTAAGTTCAGAGATGAGTGTAGCAACTATTGCGTTGTTGACAAGCACACAGGCTCGAGGCATGACACGCGAGTTTGCCATTTCATGTTTACTGAAAGTGGCAAACACCGGGTTCACAAGGTTTTCTAGATAGAAATTTCCCTTACGAAAGTAAGGTTCTTGTACCAAGGCCACTTGGGCTGTACCATTTTGCATAAGTCTGCAAAGATTGATCGTTGCTGTTCTTTTATGCTGAAGATTGATCTGAGCTATCCTAACCGTAGTCAATACCCAAACTAGGTAAGATTAAACTCTTCGCAACAACAGCACAACAAAGAACAGCAACAATAAAACCAAATCGGTATCGATTGGAAAACGCCAAAGGCGAGGATACACAGATGATATATGTATATGCAAATCAGGGTTGCATTTTAAGCGAAATTGATTGACCTATAAACAAATTATGAGCATTTGAATAAAACGAAAATATGCCAAACAATTTAGTCGAAGATCGCAAAATGATTTGACGCCTATTAAAGTTGTTATTTCATAGGTAAAGTGAGACGAAACATTTCTATTATTTTTCCAATACATGTGATGGAACAATATCAATAATAAAATCGCAATGCTTCACGTAACTTTGTGTAACTTTTCTTCGACAAAGATATTTGGAATAAAGTTACCTATAAGAATACTAAAGGGTATAATTATTGAGCGCTTACAGCGCCGTGTAGTTGCCGGCTTTGAATAACACTACGGACCACCTGTTTCGGGGGTAAAAGTCCACCAAACAGGTAACCCCAATCCAAGGTGTCAGGCGACCCGTGCTGCTGGATGAATGGTTGAGGGGTTCAAAACATGCTCGATCTTTAACGGAGCCCGTAGCGTGGATAGATCACCTTTTTGGGTTGCGTTGCGGTGAAAGATCTATCATACTGAACCATAGTCATAACTGCTTCCAACTATGGAACAACATATTTTAATAATTAAAGGAAAATGTTTTGTCCTTATTACATTTCATACCTTGGTAAAAGTGATAGGTCTCGGTTTGGTGCTAGCCGAGATGGATCTTGAACTAAGGAAAAAATGGATTAGTAATCCTAATCATTTATTCGCTATTCACTGGTTTGAAGCAGTAGGGACTAGGGTTCCGATGCATGGTCAATATCGGTATCATTTCTTGACTTTTTCGTAAGGGATTCGATTTTGACTGAAAAAAGAGCGTGTTAGAAGCGGGAACTGTCACGTTTTTTCGTTCTCCTGTTTTGTGCGATTTTCCGGGGATAATTTGGATGGTGCTACGCCATCCGAAAGTAGCATTTGTATGATTTGGAGAAGATTTTAGCTATGAATTTACGGTGTTGGTGTTTGTGTCCGAAAAATAATTTGAAGAATTTGTTGTGAGTTGTCGTCTTTCCGGTCTTTCCATCGCGCGTCGCGTCGTCGTTTTCAGAGCTAGCGGCAGATCGGGAGTGACTTTTGGGAGGGAATCCACATGACACCAGTCGGGAAAGTTTCGTTTGACGGCGGGAAACCATGCGAGTGATGTGAAGGAGTGAACATTCGTAACGACTGGATGGACGTGTTAATCCTGCAGTCGATGATGACTCAGCGGAATGATTTTGTATGCCGTATGGTTCGGTCCGGTTTATGGAGCGATCCGAGGTTTTCCATATCTGAATCTTCCTGATGAATCCGAGGGCGAGTATTGGAGCTTGAAATACGGCTTTTGAGAGGCGTTTTGGACCTTTTTGAGAGATGTAGTCGGTAGTGAACTCGGAAAGAGAGCTGAATGGATTTATCCGGTGAGTTTGTTTCTTGTTGCCCCCTTCCAGCCTGTGGACTCTATTTTCATTATATTGTGAGTATAAATCTTTTACTACTTCATCAAATTTGTATAGATCGTCCCTATGGGTGTCGACTACGTGTGAATCAACCCGCAAATTTAATCGCTATCGTTAGATGTTTGCTTTGACATTAAATCAATTTAGTGTCTTCTACACTTACTTGATACTTGATGGACTACAACTCGTAGCGGTGAGTCTACCTCCACTGATCTCGGTCCTGGGCCAATAGCTTCCAGTCACCGTGAACCCGGCCTACCATAAAACCGATAGCTGAATATGGTTTTATATAATAGCTTGTCTTCTACAATAATTTCGCAAATTACAGCAAAAGGTTTCTTGCAGTTGCGCACATCTATTTACGATGACAATTAAATTTGCGGGCTGATTTTTTCCGGAACGTAGGATGCTTAACACGCACTGTAAAGTACTTCACTTCAAGTGTCGGTCCAAAGTCTTAAAGTATCGATATGTTTTAATAACACAAAATTTACCTATATTTTGTAAAGTCCGCCACTTAAGGGGGCTGGCCATAGTAATTTGTTTGACAATATGTTTCAATATTGATTGTTAGACTAGTATATTTGCATATACATTTTTGTTTTTCCTTAATGTTAATATACATTCGAAATTATGGTCAAATTAGTAGATTATAATCATATTTATGTGCCTTAATTACATGTACTGTTAAATTTATATTGAACTCCTGACCATTCATGTACCAAAATCCTATTCCCCTTTTCTATTTTCGAGGGCGTCGGTGAGTCGCTGGCATCTCGATAAATAGTTATCCCTTCCCTACTATCCCGTCCCATCCACATAACGTGTTTCTTATCGTTTCAGAGAGCGATCAATGGCGCTTAAGCCTAGGCTTGTTAGCCAGGACACAGTGAAAATGCCTGTGCCCCATCCCGGAATCAAAAAGGCCCATGGAGTGACAAAATTTCTTAGCTATGTCACTCCCAACGTTGGTGTTCAAATATACTAAAACACTTTCACTCACTCCAACACATCTACATGATTTACTCAAATACACTTACACAATCTGAATCTTGTCGCATCACTCGCTTATAGTGATTCCCAAATCATCCCATTCCAAATATCCAACTCCTTGGCGCCTATGGGAGTGTCGGTGAGTCGCTGACCTCTTGTAAAGTAGGTGTCATATCATCACATCCTTTCCTATTCTCGTAATGGAGAAGATGGGCGTGGCCGGCAATGGAGGTTCTCATGTATTTTTTACTTCAACCTCTGATTGGATAACTGTTCCTTCCCAAATAGCATTCCATAAGCAATTAGAATAGGAGTATTAAAGTTTTAACATGACAACTTTCAGTATGCAATCTACGAATTACTCCGTTACCACGCAACGCAACGCAACGCAACGCAAAAAGAGCGTGTTAGAAGCGGGATCTATCAATCAGAATCCTTCCTTGTGATTAAGGTGAAAATGACTACTGTAAAAAAACCGAATACTTAGATATAGTGATCGATAGTGATAAAGTAATACGACATGCACTATACAAATGACACGGGGTATATCACAATAGATCAAATATTAGTCGCAGTGGTTATGTCCCGAAAGTATAGAAAATTAACAGAAAAATACAAACTAGAAGGAAAGGGACAAGCCAGGGATTAAACCCAGGACCTTCTGTGTATGAATTAGAAGCAGTAGCCACTAAAACACAAAGCCCATCTAGTTGAATTTTGGGAGGAATCCATAAAATATTTTCAAATGAATCTCTGGGGAAATTTCTGAAAAATAATCCCCTGAACAATTAGTTAAAGAAACCATTGCGAATTATTTTTTGTGATTCTTAAGAAATCTCTAAAGGAACTTTTGAAGGATGCATTAGAACACATTCTAAAGAAATCCTTTGCAAAATTTCGTAATGAATTCATTAATTCATGGTTTAATATTTTGAAAGAAATCGCAAGAAGAATCTCACGAGAGATTTCTGAAAAAAATCCATGGATCAGTTCCTGAGGAAATTCATGGAAATGTGGAGGAATTTCTATAGCAATACATGGATGGTTTTATAAATGAATGCCTGGAGATAGAACTTTCTGAAGGAATTCGTGGATGGTTTCCTGAAAGAAATCTTCGGATGATTTTTTAAATGAGTGCCTAGAACAACTGACTTCTTTTAGCTCTGAGTGCATGGATGAATATCAAGAAAACATCAAAGGAATTCATGAATGTTTTTATAGATTGTCTACAGAAATCTCTAGAATAGCTCTTGGAGGAATTTTCAGAAAAATCTCAAAAGAAATCCCTCCTTAAGGACAAACGTCTTGAAATCCCGCTTCAACGGTGCATCAGAACTTCAAACGCACAAATCTCAAGAAGCAAGCTTCAAACAACAGTGAATTTCATTATTCTGTTCATGCTCACTTGTAATAAGCTTAAAATAAGAAGATCAGGTGCGCTGGTTTTGTTTATGAAGAGATTTGTGCCCTTGAAATCGTGAGTAGGTCCCAAAGTCGGCCATTTTGGCAGCCATTTTGAGATTCTAACAAGTCTGTCCTTAAAGGTTTAATGGAAGACTTTCTAATAAAATCTTAAGAAGTCAACTAAGTAGGTAACTATGATTTACTACAATTTACAAAGTGTATCAAAAGCAAAAGGCTTCAATTTGCAGTCAGGAAAAAAGAAACGATTGCTCTAATTGTGGTTTTCCTTATATGCAGCTCAGCTGATGCACTTCACCCCCCGGTTATGCTAGTTGCCAGGCACCTTTATCGAGTGCGTTACCAAAGTGCATAAAACCAGCCATCCGTGCAGTTAGTTTTCCATATACGTATGCCCATTTTCGCACATTCACATAGTAGGTACCCTCGAAAGTTTCCAACCCAGCCTTTCACGTGACGCCCAACCGCCGCCGCCGCCGCCGACGACGACGCAACGGCCCTGACCAGGTAGAGAGTACATAGTTTATTGACCGATCGACCTAGTTTAGAGTTTGGGGGTCCCCAGGTGCTGCCCCGGATGGCGGAGGCGGTGGTTCGCAAATTCATGTCGCCTTCGGTATGGATCGTCGTCGTCGTCGGCAATGGAGATTCTCCCCTAGCTCTGCCACCGGCTTCGGGTTCGGGCAGGCGAGTGCTCTGTTCTTCACAGTAAGTGTACGTACTGCTGTACATGGCGAGAGTCCTTGTTCCGGAACTGACTGCCGACCGACCGAGTTTGCGGGGAGGGAAGTTCCTCTTTTCCCTTGCATGCAGCCAAGCTGCGGTCTATTTATAATGGCTGCAACGAGCAGCCAGCAGAACCGTTTGTAGATTGGGGCTATTTTTCGATTCGTTTGTAGAGCAGGTCATGTCTGGGATGTATTACCATGGAACTTGTTAAATAATTATGGAACTCCGTTAATTTTCAACTGACAGGATAATGATTATTGCAAATCTATTTTTCATATTACAATGATTATTTAAAATTAACCCTAGCTGCAGAGCATGATGACCGTAGTTGCTACTTGGTGATTGGCCAGAACAATCCACAGGGCCCATGTCCTTATGGTTATTGAGGAACGGAAGGAACGTTATTTAGAACGACATGCACGAATTATATAACGAAGACATATTGATAAAGATCAGCAGACAATGAGTGCTCTCCACTGATACACACCTGATTTCACTGGTGTGCAGCAGCACAGGTCTCACGGAAGGTACCGCATGCAATACTGGAGCTTCGGTATTGACACTGATAATGCGTCGAACCCTTGCAAGGCCTTGGCGCATCGTGCTATGTTGGTAATGAGGCCGACACTTGAAAAAGGTTTCCAAAGAGATATAAGATAAAATCGTCGGATTCCTGTAATAGGGATACAACTCAAAATTTGCCAATTTTAAAATTTACATGGCAAATGAAGAAAAAGTATGTAAACTTTCATCAAACAAAGACCCCTTTCGAAATTCGTGAAGAAATGCGAGATTTGCGGATTGCTATCACAACTTAAAATCAGTCAACTTTTTCAATAGCACCTATTCGAAAAACAGTAGTGAAACAGATAGTTCTTCAGGTTTTTCCAAGATACAACCATCAAAATTTGTATGGTTTGTCGAATGATGAATAAAATAAGTGCACGCTCAGAAAACCGTTCTGATAAACGTGAACAAACAAACGCAAATATGAGAACAAGCAAATATACACCGTGAACTGGAACTAGTTCCAGCTGTCAATATGGGCGTTCTAGAAAACGTGAAATCTAGTTCACTGTGTACATTTCTTATTGTTGTTATCGTTGCTATGCATAGTTCCCGTTCGTTCCCGTTGCCGTGATTGGGAGTTCACGTATATCGGAACGGATTTTTTTGCGTGTGATATTGTAGGAGGTGCTTCAAGATTCTCAATTTGTATACGCTCATTCTAAAAGTTCCTTTTTTTTTTTTTTTGTTGTGCTCCTGTTGCAGGAAAGTGATGATACATGAATTCGGTACAAAAGTCAAAGCTAATTTGCAAAATGTATGTCTTTTTTTAACTGGAGAAGCCTTAAATAGCAGTAAAGACACAAGATGTGTTTGTGAGAGTTGTTAGAGAAAATAGTAAAGCAGTTTCTGCCCACATTTTGATAACCAATTAGCATTTTAGAGGAATATACGTTTTGTTTTAGTTTTACGATGGTTCTAAAATCCTCTTCTAATCTATTTGACTTGGGTGCAGATACAGCGGTAGACATTCGTTTGGCAAAGGATCTTCTAAGTAATTTGCATTAGCTGATGGAATGAAATAATATCCTATTATTTAATTTTTGGCTATAAAATACAAAAAAAACAATGGAAAATTTGTGTACACATTCGTTCAGTCGTTCAGTATATAATAAAAAACCCTAGTTAATCCACCTAGCGCTGCTGGCGCCTTTCTCGTGCCTTCGAAAACCCATTTCAACAAAACTCAAGCGACATGTTGATGAATACCGTATCTTACCGATTCTGGCAACGCGAGGTGAATTTTATGTTGCCAAAATGGGGTGTTGCCAAAATCGATAAAAAAAATGTGATTTTACAACTTTTATGTGTTATTTTGACTTATATTATCGATATGGACTATTCAAAAGTTACAAAACGCTTCACTTAGCTGACGTTCGTAAATTACGTCATGATTTAAAAAATTGTCGTTTTTGAAAACTTAATGAATTTATATTTTTTAATAGAGGTAAAGCTAAAAAGCTGTATTTAAGATGATTTTACGATAAAAAACCCAGATTTATCCACCTAGTGGTGATAGTGCCTTTCTCGTCGAATATGCACTCATGATCTTTCCGTCGACGCAATCAATCTTGCCTTAGAGTCAGTGATCAGCCCCAAATCTCTGTGCTTTTGTAATGGACGAGAAGGGGGAAATGCTCATAACAGCGATCTGGGACTGTACTACTTACCTACGAATTTCTGAATCATGAGAATACTTTATTTAGAAAATCAAGAATTTTATCAAGGTCATCATCGAATTGGGGCACTTATTCCGACGTTATATTCAACGTATGGGCAGAGCTGAAAGTATCAGTCCTTTCAGTTGACTGCTTGACCACCTTCACTTGAGGCTGATTCATACCAAGATGACAATTACTAGCCAGGATTAAACTTTTTCCACAGAACACTTTGACAAAGTTTTATCTGCACATTTTATGGTATATTTTATTATCATTGGTTGCAAAATTCATGTAGAATTTGTAATGTAGTAATTTGAATTGCCAATGCTATACCACATTCAAATATCACCCACATTACAGAGCTCGCCCTCCAGCCGCATCAAAATTTTGCGTAGTAATTTTAGACGCAAATAAAGATTTAAAAGAATGCTCCGGGTTGATGCGCTTAAATTTTAATGTTTCCATACAACGTTGATCCATCCTACTGTAAATTTACGTCTCAGGAATCTAAAATGGTGTGATTTGATGAGATCCCCAAGAAACAGAGCTAGTTGAACAACAGTTTCTTAAGCTGAAGTTTGCTTAAGAGTGGTTTATTCCACTCTTGTTCAGCAAAAATGTTTGTTGGGTCGCTTTAGTTTTTTCAGGTTTTTGGTTCTTTTACACATATCTATCGCTTGCATTCATTTAGTTCACTTTCGTAATTTCGCTAAAGCACCCAACGCTGCTTCTGCAACACCACCGGTAGCCTCTTATGTAATCTGAGTATATTTTGTATTGCTTACGAGACCCCCGGAAATGATTCCGTAACACTACCGGTATATTCAAATGTGATCTGAGTTTATGAAAACTGTTAATCAGGTTACCTGGAACCACAGAGAAACAGACGTCACACTCTCATTGCTTCCCATCGATCACCTTTTTAACGGTTGATTCAAATATTCTGTAGTAAGTCGATCGACCACTCGCGGCGCTGGTATCGTTTTTGCTCCTGTTTGACGTTTGCTCACTACCGCCATCTAAGGGCGGCCCGGCCAAACACAGTACGTTTAGCATTGGGCGATTACGTTTTCATGACGATGTTTTTTAATGAAATTTGTTATAAGTGTTACGTCTGTTTCTCTGTGCTGGAACTAAAAACACTACCGGTAGTAACTTCTGTGGACTGTGCCTATTTTCTTATCATCCATGCATCAGGTTACTGACAAAAAAGCGATTTGATGTACCGTAAGCATGGGTTTGATTCACTTTTATGTATGTCCACTTCCAGTAGGACACCCTTAACCGGTTCCGGAAAATTTACATGGTTCATTTTTACATTTGACCAATTCCGGCGGGACACCTGAAACCGGTTGTGGAATACTATCGGTGGTCTCTAACGTAATCTGAGCTGGTTTTCTTGAAAACCTTTCATCAGCTTATCGAAAAACCGCGATTTGAAGAAGCGCATGCATGGAGTTGGGTTCCCTTCTACATTTGACCACATCCAGAGGGACACCGGGAACCGATTCCGGGACACTACTAGTTTCCCAAGCATGATCTGAGATATTTTTTCTTGGTAACCGTTCATCAGGATACCTTAAAAGCCATTTGATGTGTCGCGAATATTTTTTTGGTTCTCTTTTACATTCGGCTACTTTCAGCGAGATACCTCAAATCGATTCCGGAACACTATCAGTAGTTTCTAATGTGGGCATAGCTTATTTTCTTGCTGATCGTACAAGTTATCGAAAAGGCCATGATTTGATGTGTCGCATGTATGAATTAGGCCACTTCCGGCGGGACACCGGTTCCGGGATGCTACCGGTTCAGATATGATCTGAGACTATTTTCCTGCTTACCGTTCCTCAGTTTATAGAAAAAGCGGCGATTTAATGTGTCGCATGCATAGGTTTGGTTCACTTTTATATATGGCCACTTTCGGCGGGATACCCAGAACCAGTTCCGGAACTCTACCGGATCAGATATGGTCTGAGACTATTTTTCTGCTTACCGTTCCTCAGTTTATAGAAAAAGCGGCGATTTGATGTGTCGCATGCATAGGTTTGGTTCACTTTTATATATGGCCACTTTCGGCGGGATACCCAGAACCAGTTCCGGAACTCTACCGGATCAGATATGGTCTGCGACTATTTTCCTGTTTACCATTCATCAGATTACAGAAAAAGCGGTGATTTGATGTGTCGCATGCATGGGTTTGTTTCACTTTTATATTTGGCCACTTCCGGTGAGACACCCGGAACCGGTTCTGCAACACTACCGGTACAGATATAGTCTGCGACTATTTTCCTATTTATCGTTCATCAGGTTATAGAAAAAGCTGCGATTTTATGTGTCTCATGCATGGGTTTGGTTCACCTTTATATTTGGTCACTTCCAGCGGGATATCCGGAACCGGTTCCGGAACACTACTAGATCAGATATGGTCTGAGACTATTTTCCTGTTAACCATTCATCAGGTTACATAAAAAGCGGTGATTTGATGTGTCATATGCATGGGTTTGTTTCACTTTTACATTTAGCCACTTACAGTGGGACACCCGGAACCGGTTCCGGTATGCTACCGGTTTAGATATGGTCCAAGACTATTTTCCTGTCTACCGTTCATCAGGTTATACAAAAAGCTGCAATTTGATGTGTCGCATGCATGGGTTCGATTCACTTTTATATTTGGCCACTTCCGGCGGGACACCCAGAACCGGTTCCGGAACACTACCGGTTCAGATATAATCTGCGACTATTTTCCTGCTTTCCGTTCGTCAGATAATCGAAAATGCCGTGGTTAGATGGGTCGCATGCATGGGTTTGTTGCAATTTCATATCTGGCCCCTTCCTGGGGTACCGGTCCGGAACATCTAAATGGCCATAACTCCGGAACGGCTGGACCGATCTGAACCATTTTCAATAGGAAACAATGGGACAATATGCCGCGTCGAATGAACCATCGGTCGTTGAAATCGGATCATATTTACTATCCAAAAGTGAGGTGACATTTTTGTACACATACACACATACACACGCACACACATACATACACACACACATACATACACACAGACATCATCTCAACTCGTCGAGCTGAGTCGATTGGTATATAAGACTTGGCTCTCCGGGGGTTCTATCAAAATTTCATTTTTGGAGTGAACATATAGCCTTTCGGTACACCTCGGTGTACGAGAAAGGCAAAAAGATGTGTTGAAAAAATCGATAAAAAAATTGTTGCAAAAATCGGGTGTTGCCCAAATTAGCAGAAATTTTTTTGCCAAAAACGGGTGTTGCCAAAACCGGGAAGAAAATGTTGCCAAAAACTGGTGTTACCAAAATCGGTAAGAAACTGTATAGCACTTTCATATGTTTAACAAAAATCCATTTTATGGCACCAGAAATCATATCGTTTATATAACTTTTGATGTTTGAGCCTCAAAATCTTAGGAAAAAGCCGCTATCTTGAATTTTGAGCCCAAATCTTGGATTTTAGACCGTTATCTTGGATATTCCGGTCACCATTGCTGGACTCCGGACATGTTCCTCATACCAAATATACCCTACTCATATTGTATAGTTTTAGGGCCTAAAACTCCATTCAACAGCAGCCATCTTGAATTTTGAACCGCCATCTTAGATTTTAGACCGCCATCTTGGATATTTAGGTCGCCACTTTTGGACTCCCAACATCTTCCTCAAATAAAAAAGACACCCATATTGCATTGTTTTAGGGCCTAAAACTACATTAAATAGCCACCATCTTGAATGTTAGACCGCCATCTTGGATATTCTGGTCGCCATGTTTGGACACCGGACATCTTCCCCATACCAAATATACCCATATTGCACGCTTTTAGGGCCTAAAACTCCATAAAAATGCCGCCATCTTGAATCTTGAGCCGCCATCTTTGATTTTAAACTGCCATCTTGGATTTTCTGACTGCCAATTTTGGACTCCGGACATTTTCCACATACCAAATACATACACCCATATTTCATGGATTTAGGACCTAAAACTCCATTGAATAGCAGCCATCTTGAATATTCAGCTGCCAACTTGGATTTTAGACCGCCATCTTGGATATTCTGGTCTCCATTTTTGGACCCCCGACATCTTTCTCATACCAAATATATCCATATTGCATGGTTTTAGGGCCTGAAATTATATTAAATAGCCTGCCCTAAGCTGAAAATCTCGTTAATAAAGATAATAAAAAAAAAATAAATAGCCACCATCTTGGATATTAGACCGCCATCTTGGATATTCTGGTCGCCATTTTTGGACTCCGGACATCTTCCCCCACAAACATACCCATGTTGCATGGATTTAGGGTCATAAACTCCATCAAACAACGCCATCTAGGATATTCTAGCCACCATTTTGCGACTCCGGACATCTTCTCTATACAAAATATACCTATATTGACCAATCCAAATTCCTGTGTGGTAGTGGTTTGTGTTCAGATTTCCCGTGTTAATCTATCTGTAAGAACTTTGTAAACATCTTTTGTTCTCCCATATATGGATAGGCTTGCATTAGGTTTCGTGAGATAAAATTTGGAGAACTCAATTGCATGGATTGGGGCCTAAAACTCCGTTAAAGAGCCGCCATATTGGATTTTGAGCCGCCATCTTGGATATTTGACTGCCATCTTGGATATTCTGGTGGCTATTTTTGAGTTATGGGCATCTTCGTCAGACCCATGTTGCAAGGTTTAGGATTAAAAACTTTCAACCGCCATCTTGGATTTTAGACCGCCATCTTGGATATTCTGGTCGCCATCTTGAATATTGGACCGATATTGGGGATTTTCTGGTCTCCAATATTTATTTCCGCACAAAATTCGTCAACCATGCTAAACGTTACAAAAATCGGAGCAGCTTGATGTGTCGCATAATGGGGCTTAGTTCAGTTTTAAATATGACAGCCCGAGCAGGAATGAATAACTGACACATAACTGGAGCATACCAAAGTCAGGTATCATACCAAAACCAGGTATTGGTCGGTTGTCCAGGTATTGAAAATAACTTATTTTGGTGTTTTGCAGGTATTGATAGAATACCTCAACGAGTTATTATTTTGGTTTTGAGGACTGATTGAGGTATTATTCAATTATGGAAAAATCACTATTTGTATGGAAAAATCGCCGATTATTATTTAGGTATTACCATAACTGAAGTCATTATTCGCGTGTTATGCACAGGAAACACATCAGATATTATTTTAGGTATTTTACCTCTTATGCAGGGCTCCTAAATACCTCATTCAGGTTGTAGGTATTCGTTTTTCCATACCTGAGTTTGTTATTCTTCAGCTATTTTCTCCTGCTTGGGAGGTTCCACCGGTGCTGGCCCGGATCACTAAAATGGCCATAACTCCGGAACGCATTAACCGATCCTAACCATTTTCAATACCAAATAATGCGGTGATATTCCTGTTCGATTCGTAATCCGTAAAATCGATCAATGGGAAGTGCCTTAAAAGTGAGTGACCTTTTTTGTACACAGACATACATACACACATACACACATACACATACAGACATCATCTCAATTCGTCGAACTGAGTTGATTGGTATATGTGACTTGACCCTCCGAGACTCCTATCGAAAATGCGTTTTTTGAGTGAACATGTAGCCTTTCGGAACAGTTTGGTGTACGAGAAAGGCAAAAATATCAAATTTCAAAACATATCCAATAAAATCACATCGTATGGTGACCTACATTGTTGATGGATTCGTAAATCATAAATATAATCGTTTTGGATGTGTTGCTATAATAATTGCACAATGCACATGTGCTTCATATAAACATGTTTTTATTATTACAGGTACTCTTCGATATAACGTACAAAAAAAATTCTCTTTGTACGTTATATCAAAGCAGAGACAACTTTATTATTTTTAATGCTAATGTTGATGCATTAGACGTGAAATTAATTCCAAACAATGGTTTCGGTGCAATTCACAAAACTATTAATGAAAAAACGTGAATTTTCAAGAAAAAGTCATTTCGTTTATTATACTTTGATATAACGTACATTTTGCTTCGATAAAACGTACACCAATTTTTTTCCCAATTTGCGTTAATTTTGGGTTAAAAGCCTAATGCTGCAGCAAAACATTGATTTAAGTGTTTTCGCAATTTATCTGCACAGTTAAAAATTGTGACATCGAGTTCGCTGTAACAAAATGACCTCCATCGTTTTCAACACAATTCTCCATCGGATTGTAAAATTACAGGTTGTCTGCAGTATGGAGCTTGCTAACAACTTTGCGTGCAAGAAATTCTTTCATGTAAAACAAATGAAATGACGTAGTTTTCAAAATTTCTTTCTGTGTGGGAGTCATTACTGAAAACAAAAATTAAATTTTTCAATGTTGTACGTTATATCGAAGCAAAATGTACGTTATATCGAATTCGTTATATCGAGGGTACGTTATATCGAAAAATACCTGTATCTTTTTAATGAGATTTTCAGCCCCAGGCTGGTTCATCTCGGAGGATGTAAATATTTCATAGTATTGAAAATGTTACCAAATTGAGATTTTCAGCAGTTTGAAAATTCTGCAGTACAGATTGAAAATCTACGGAAATCAATGATTTTAAATTCACCGCGGACACCGCTTTCAGCCAGAGGCTGTGCAGATCAAGGTACCTACAGATTGAATGGAACTTAACACTAGACAAGCACACACTGTATGCACTAGTGGATACAGAGAAGAAACTATTCTCACGAAAAGTGTTATCGCCCGGAGCGGGAATCGAAACCTCACCTCATATCATGGTGCGATTAGAAGTTTGGTTACCCTAACCACACGGCTACATGAGGCTCTACCAGAAAAAAAATACAACAAACCTTCAACAAATCACGTATTTAAGAATTGTTTTGATGAAATATGTTGGTATCACTTACATAAATCACTACGTTAACCCGTTTCGGTCCTAGTTGAAATTTTAATTTCAAAAAATCACCGTGACTTCACACTAACACCACTCAGCACCTAGAATGTGTAAGCCCTACTCATAAGTACATAATTTCCAGACCACACAAAAATGTGTTACAGTTACACATTCTCGAAAACTGCTCGTACACTCGTCTAGTTGCGAAATGTCGATATTTTTTTTGTTTTCCAAGGCCACTAGCAAATCTAGCTAGATTGCTGTACACATTTTTTTTGCGAATTTCACGATTTTGCGGACCCGGGAGCTGATTTTGTAAATGTGCAAGAGTTACACATTTTTGGTGTATAGTCTGGAAATTATGCACTTTATTTCTGAGTGGCGTTAGCGTGTTCATTTTCCAACCAGTTTTTACGAAATTTGAAACGAAGAACGTGCTACATCTCTAGTTGTATGAAAAAATATTAAAATAGTATTTTGGTCCTTGGGGTTTGAGTTATTGAAGGGGTTATATGGGTCAAATCGAGTCAAAAATGACCAACCACTGATGATTATCTGTAAGAAACACATGCAATATGCAAACATATTAAATTATTATCTTTTGATTATTAGAGACGCATAGTTTGAGTTAATTGAGGTTGTTTGGTTCTGGTTCCGGATGTTCCGGGTCGCGTTTGGGGTGCATTTGGAGGACACTTTTCATACGTTCCCTACACCTGACATTTTTTCTCGCATAATTCTAAAAACAGGCTTGTCATGGTTCATTATTCATGATTTTGCAAAACAAGAATTTTGCCGCTAGGTGGCGCTGTAAGCGTTCAATAAATAAACCCTTTGGTATTTTTGTAGGTGACTATATGCCAAACAACTTTGTCGAAGACCGCGAAATGATCCAACGGCTGTGAAAAAAGTTATACCCTAGGCAAAGTGAGGCAAAGTATTGAGATTTTATTATTGATACCGCCAGTCGGGGTGACATTGGGCCTGGGGGGTAACTTTGGGCCAAAAATCAAGAAAGATGTTTCGCTCAAAATACTAACATTTATCGAAGTGATGATCAAAAAGTGGATAGTATATGGTAAATATAAGTTGCGTTGGCCATCCGGTGTAGAAAAAAGTCTCATATAGTTAATTTTCCATTAAGAAAACGTGATGTGAATTTTATGGTTAGGAGTACTGTACAATATCGTTGTTTTAAAATGCCCAGTAGGAAACAGCTAAATACCGAACATGTAATCAATTGATGTTTTCTAGGTGTATTCAGTGGTTGTTTTGTTAAATAATTTAAGTTTTCTTGATTTAGTAAGCTATTTTGCATGAAAAACTCTTTTATTCAAGTTGTAGTACAAATAGTTCATTTTGGGGGTTACTTTGGGCCACATAAAAGCAATGCAATAAGTACGAGAACCCTACAAATGTGAATTAAAACAACTGAGAGTATTCACAATATTTTATGCATAATACGATGTAATATTTTGGAAATAAATGTTAGATTCATGCAAAACTAAAATAAATGCATATCAGCTTCTAGGTAGATAATACAGAAATATTATTTTCGTCTTTTGAGAATCCTAGATGGAGTTATGTTTAAGGGATGGCAGATGTATTGTATTGGATCCATGATCGTTTACAATGAAAGTGGTCAAATTTTCAAGTTTGTTTGTCTGTGATGTTATTTTATAGTGACTAGATACTGATAGGTTATGCGCAAGTATCAATATATTCTATAGTTTTCATTTGCAAGCAATATTTTATCACATTGAGCTATTTTGTACGAGTTTTTGTGTTTGGCCCAATGTCACCCCCTAGAAGGGGTGAAATTAGGCCAATATTAATTAAGCTAATTCATTGTCAAAATTAAAGTTGAAGCATTTATACTTAAAACAATCCTAAATAATATCAAAATGAAGGTGTCTGCTGATTTCAACATTCATTTGGAGCTAAAATATTGTTGGAAAGACCTTCAATGGGATGGACTTTGCAATTTTGGCCCAATGACACCCCCACTGACGGTATTATTCCTTTACATGTATTGGAAAAATAACAATAAATTTTATCCTCACTTTTCCTATAACTTTTTTCACAGACGTTGGATCACTTTGCAGTCTTCGACAAAGTTGTTTGGCATATAGTCACCTACAATAATACCAAAGGGTTTGATTATTGAACGCTTACAGCGCCACCCAGCGGCAAAATTCGAAAACTTAAAATTTCTGCACACATTTGGCCAAGTTTTCCCATACAAACTTCAAGCGTTTTGAGCGCCCCCTTAGGCTCAACCGATTTTGCTCAAATTTTGAACGTAGCTTCTGGGAGTCCAAAACAACTGATTGAGGAGGTAAGACTTGGCATTTTTCGAAATTTTTGTTTTTCATATAAGTGTGGGCCACCTTAGTGTAAATAGTGGGCCGGTCTCAGCGAGAATTACTCATAGCAAAATAAGACATTCAGTAGTTATTCTTCCAATTTTTAAGTCATTTGATAAATGATAATCAAATGGCATATTTTGATATGATATCATATTATGCTATTGACATGGTGTTTTAGGCTCTTCATGAAGAACTCATGAATGGCAAAATTAGTTATGACAATAAAATTTGTTATTCTTTTGTTTTTTTGTTTGTTATTCACCTCTACCCGGGTTCACATCATATATGTACCATGAAATCCTTGGATTTCTACCATAAATAGCCACCAACAAATTTCTGGAAAATCTGAACTTTGAATGCGAATGAACTTTAATTTCTGAAAATTATCCACAAAAAATAAAAACATTCTCTTGCGTATTCTTTATTAGTCTTCCTTTGCATGCCAGAGATTACTTAACAAAGTCTTTCTGATGTTCTGGAAGGAATTACCTTAGCAACCTTTCTGAATCCTGAGTCTCCAATATTCCTGCTTATAATTCAACCAAGATATGGTATCGAAGATTGCGTCAATGTTCTGATGGTATTTTTTTTTGTTTTGTTTTCAAAGCGACAATTTTTTTCAGTTTGCAAGTATATCGGCATAAAATTTTCCAAGAACACTGTCATTATAAAATATGTAGTGCTGGCACATGGTATAATCGTAGCTTTCACATTTAACGCATGCATCGCTTTGCAGGAAATGTTTTGAAACCATTTTCTGGACTTGGCCATAATAACCTCTTATTGAAATATCAGCGTAGCGTGAATGAATGGAATTGAAACAGAGAACATAATGAAAAAGTGAACTGGCATTAATGCACATATTCCCATACAGTACGGCAAATTTTCGATGGGCTGTTGTAGATAATCTTAGCTTTTGTTTTTCTTACAGAAGCATCATGCGAAGCAGTTCTTCGTCTTTCCGAACAATAATGCCAACAAAATCAATTACCATAATTATCTTGGGTGAGCCAAAGCGAAGGAGCTATGGTTGCCTTCTGATAACAAGCATCCGATGCTATGCAATATAACTGGAGGTATTTATGGAATGAGGCAAATATTCTGGGCTAAGATATTTATTAATATGCGTTGTCGTCCTTTTCGTCATTAAGATAGGTACTATGGATTTCAGACAAACGCTATGAATGAAGGGATTTTTATTTTTTAGATGATTGCTGAATTCATTACTGTTATTCAGCCATTCCATAGAAAAACGATATAGTGCATCTCCGATTGTCGTGAAACTTGGGGGGCTTGTAGTTCTTCGAAAATAATTAGACCCGTATTTTTTTATTTCGTCATTAGGGTGACCAATTTTCATATAGGGTGGTCCAAAAAATTAAGGTTTTTCAAAACTAAAAATTTTCAAAAAATCGTAACTTTTGAACCATTTGACCGATTTTTAACTTCTTTTTTTGTTTGAAAGCTATTGAATTGTAGTTTTCAGGAAAAACACGTTAAAGGGGCTAAAATGTAAAGAGTACTATAAAATATGCAAATACATTAGTTTTTTCATGTTTTCATGGTCTTGGGACCAAAGAGGTACCCTGGTTTTATATTTTTATCAGAAAATTCAGGAAATTTGGCTTAACATATCAAAAAATCAGAAATGCATGTTGTTTTGTTTTTGAGATATGATTTTTTGAATATAGAGAGTCATATATTTTAGTACTATCTACTCTAAAATTGCTTGAAATTGCAAATTCTCATAAAACTATGCATAGTATTGCTTTTTAAAGTGATTCCTGGTGGTTTTGGTATCCATAATATTATAAGGAATCAAAATATAATCAAATTTAAAAAAGTGTCTTGTATAAAAAAATTTGACCTTTTAATTTCAAAAAATCATATCTCAAAAACTAAGAAACACACATGCCCGTGTAGCTGCCGGCTTAGAATAGCACTACGGACCACCTGTTCCGGGGGTAAAAGTCCACCAAACAGGTAACCCCAATCCAAGGTGTCAGGCGACCCGTGCTGAGGGATGAATGGTTGAGGGGGTTTAAAAGACGCTCGATCTTTAACGGAGCCCGTAGCGTGGGTAGATCGCCTTTTTGGGTTGCGTTGCGGTGATAGATCTACCGAACCGAAATCTAGTGTCGTCCTATTTTTCAATTTTTGGAATATGTGTTCTGGTAATTCAAGGAATTATACACAGTTAAAATAAAAATGTAATTTTAAGTTTATTTTCATGCACATATTTGGAGCATGAAAATAAACGCAAAATTCCATTGCGTTTTATATTTACACGGCTTGGAAAGAAAACCGAGACGTGTAAATTTAAACGCCGTTGAGTTTTACACGCACCGCAGCACACGGATTGGCGACGTATTGTTTTGTTTCATTTCTCGTTTGTTTCCAAATTGAGGATGTTCCACCTCCCCCGCTCGGTATCACAGAGAGCAGCAAAGTGATGCACAACACCGTATTGGATTAGAACAATTTATTTATTTATTTCATTTCAAAACATCTTAACATT
The DNA here is from genome assembly GCF_035046485.1 of Aedes albopictus. Taxonomy (NCBI): domain Eukaryota; kingdom Metazoa; phylum Arthropoda; class Insecta; order Diptera; family Culicidae; genus Aedes; species Aedes albopictus. The sequence goes on from NC_085138.1 coordinate 167,279,992, forward strand.
TCGGAATACTACGCACGAAAAACCTTGTTTTTTTTCTGCCGAATCTTATCCATGGGCATCGGGAAAGTCATTTGAATGCGGTGGGGCACTTCTTGGTGCTGCCTCGAAAGTATGTTTGCGCTGCTGCTGGAGTTTGATGTGTGCGAATAAGGAGATCGACTTCACTTCCTGGGAATCCTCTTGCAATCGATCTGCGGGAGAAATAAGGAATGAAATTAACGATAGAAATATGCCTTGTGTCGATTTTTCTTCCTCCCCGCTGTTAGGGAACTTTTGTGGCATGTTTTTTTCTTACCTGGATTGAAGAATTGCTCAGTGTAAACGATGATTGATGTTCCTTCCTTGATTCTCGTAACTCTTACATGCCACATGCTTAAAAACCTCTAATTTTCAACTCACAAATTAACGACAGGAAGAAACCGGCAGTCCAAATAAAAATAGCTCCGCCATGACTGCTTGACCAATGTTAGCTTGACTGATGTTTGTATTGAATGATGTAAAATTCAATCGATTTACGCTTAAATATAAATGTTTACAAACTTATTTCTACATTAATGGTTTAATAATGCATTGCAATTAAAACTAAATCAATAAACATTCAATTTTTGATTGAAATACATGTTCCAGTTATGTGCATTTATTTTAATGTAAAATTCAACGAAACAGTAGATTCAACTAGTGTATTTTTCCATTTAGCTCACTTTACAGCTCGTTTAAGTTTAAATAATTTTTGCTGTGTAGTATTTAGTCCTTACTACTGGTGTTTGGAGACTTCCAGTTTTTGGATAAAACTGAGTTTACCAACTTTACTTTGCGTATAGTTAAAAACGTCACCATCTGAGGCTAAACTCAATGCAAAGGAAATCAAATTGGGTTAGGGATCCATGTATGTACTAACTCTTCGAAGACTGGAAAGTGCTATTACGCAAGGAACATACTAGAATCCTTATTACTGATCACATGTCCCATTAGTACTCTTGTTTTGTTTTCTAACAAAACAAAACAAAAACTGTATCAAAATCGATACTTTATTGCCCCTCAATGGCAATTGAGTAATGCGACATGCACTACACTAAGGATACGGGTAATGTCACAATAGATCTAAAAACTGGTCGCAGTGACAAACCCAAACAGGAATAAAAAAAAAGAAACATACATCTCTGATTTTTTTATATGTTACGCCAAATTTCCTGAATTTTCTGATAAAAATATAAAACCAGGGTACCTCTTTGGTCCCGAGACCATGAAAACGTGAAAAAAACTAATATATTTGCATATTTCATAGTACTTTTTACATGTTGGCCCCTTGAACGTGTTTTTCCTAAAAAGTACAATTCAAAAGCTTTCAAATAAAAAAAGAAGTTTAAAATCGGTCAAATGGTTCAAAAGTTACGATTTTTGGAAAATTTTTAGTTTTGAAAAACCTTAATTTTTTGGACCACCCTATATGAAAATTGGTCACCCTAATGACGAAATAAAAAAAATACGGGTCTAATTATTTCCGAAGAACTACAAGCCCACCAAGTTTCACGACAATCGGAGATGCACTATGTAATGCAATAAGTGTTCTTCTTATTTTTCATTTTCTTAAAATTAAAATTAAAATGCATTGATCATACAAACCGCGGAGCTGAGATTACTACTCACACTTGCTTAATCGTATAAAACATTAAGTAACATGGATTTGGAACCATGGGTTTTAAGAATGACGAGATGGTCTCAAAAATTGTGAGTTCAAATGAGTATTCGATGCATTCCCATTTCCCCTTACCAGCAAGAGGTGTTTGATATTTCTTTGCGTCTACTTGTCTGTGCCTTGATATGCAGTAAAAAGTATGACCAAGAACAACGTCACTGGCATCAAACTTAGCTTCATCAACTTTATCAAACACGTTCGCAATACAAAGGGTGATAAATTCATTCTGTCAAAACGCATCAGGATACCCTAATGATAATTATTAAGCATCTTGTAATACTTTTGTATCTGTATTAACGAGATTTTTAGTCCTAGGCTAGTTCATCTCGGGACCCACGCCTTACTTCCTTTCCGAAGGAAGAACTCACATTTTGCGAGTTTGTCGGGAGTGAGGTTCGATCTCAGGTCCTCGGCGTGATATTCAAGTGTTCTAACCATAATACACCAGGTTCACTCTACATCTTGTAATAAAAACTCTTTCATGTAAAGATCATTCTCACCAATTTTAAATTATTCCTATTGCTATTTCCCATCAAATGAACACTTAATAAAACCATTGATTCGCAGGCACGAATCAGCGCATTTTGAAAGCACCGTTATTGGTTGGTCGGATGGATGGAAGGTACATAGCTCCGCACGTTCAGAGGCACCCTGGACTAACATCGGGTGCACTGCACATCCTTCCCGGAAGCCACTACTGGTTCCTACTGTTTCGTTCCGGTTTTCCTCCAATTGCACTGCATTGGCTGGCTGCAACTCTGTGGTGCTTTGCACTGTGAGCCAAAAATCATAACTTTGCTATAAAAGTTGGTACAAAAATCTACGAATTTCTCCAGGAAATTGTCCCAAGGTTCATCCAGGGATTCCTCCAGGAATTCCTCTAGAAATTCTACCAGGGATTTCACTAGTCTATAAATTCCTGCAGGTATTCGTCCAGGAATTTATCCAGAAATTCCCCAAAGGATTCCTTCAGGAATTCCTCCAGGAATTTCTCTAGGAATTCCTCCAGGGATTTTTTTAAGGGATTAATTCAGAGATTCGTCCAGGAATTCCTTCAACATGTCCTCCAGGAATTCTTGCAGGTATTCCTTTACGAATTTCTGCAGTGATTTTTCCAGGAATTCCTTCAGGCATTTCTCCAAAAATTTCTCCAGGGATTCCCCCAGAAACTCCTCCTGGGTTTCCTGTAGCAATTTGGATTTATTCCGGAATTTCTTCAGGGATTTCTCCAGGAATTCTTCCAGAGATTCCTCCGGAGATTCCTCCAGGAATTCTACTATGAATTCCTCCAAATTCCATTGGGGATTTCTCTAGAGATTCCTTAAGGATTCCTCTAAGAATTCCTCCACGAATCCCTCAAGGAATTCCTGCAGGTATTCGACTAAGAGTTCTTTTAGGCATTTCTGCTAAGGTTCCTCCAGGGACTCCTCAGCGAACTCCTCCAGAAATTCCTTCAGAGATTCCTCCAGGAATTTATTCAAGGATCCTTCTACAGAACTCCTGGAGCGATCTCTGGAGGAATCCGTGGAGGAGTTCTTGAAGGAAATCCCCGGAAGGAATTATTTACGAAATCCCGAAAGGAATTTTTGGGGAGTCCCTGAATTAATTTCTGGAGAAGTCCCTAAAGGAATCACTAAAAGCATTCCTGAATGAATCCCTGAAGGAATCCCTGAAGGAATTCCTGGATAAATCCATGAAGTAAAACCTGAAGGAATCTCTGAAGAAATTCCTAGAGGAATTCCCTGGAGACATTCCTAAAGTAATCCCTTGAGGAATCCCTGGAGGAATCTCTGGAGCGGTACCTGGAGGAACTCCTGGAGGAATCTTAAGAGGAATCCTTGGAGGTATTCCTGGAGAAATCTTGAAGGCATGTTTTAAACAGGCAGTAGCAAAGTTTTTGAAGATCATTCGATTGGACTTTTGATGAATAGGAAAATGCCAGAGTCATATTATGTGAAACGGAATCTCTAACTCGGAAATGGTATTTCGAAATTCTGCACATTGGCCCACAGTGCACCGTTACGACAACGACGACGACATTGAGGGATGTGCACCGATGATGGCCAAGATGATGATAATAATAATGATTTATAAAACTTGGGTGGGAAATTTATTCCAAAGTGTTCATTTATCACGTTTCTCACGCCGACACACCGAACCGACCGACCGACCGACCACAGCTGAGTTGAGCAGACAGAGCAAGTTCTGGGGAGGTTCCGCAAGTGCTCGCCGCTTCAGCCCTCAGGATCTTGATTGGGACGCTCTGTGCGGACGATGAGTGACGGGCAGAAGAAGCGCACGCGGCGAGAAGCATCCGGAAATGTTGCTGCATAAATTTTCACCTGCTCGTTATCTGAACCAAGGTTGGAAACAGAGCGTACGGTGTGCAGTGTGGGATACTTATGGAGACTTTCTCCTAGCCCTGGGCCCGCAGAGGAGAGGGGTTTAAAATAATAGAACAGCAAAGCTTGCACCACTCATTCTTCAAGATACCACGGATGCACCACCGTCGCACACACCGGGGCAAAGGTAGCGCTTCAGGTAGGTGGCTCTTTGGATCGTGCTCTGGCCTTTTCTCGTGGAATTCCGATGCAAGTGCTCCCGAGAGTGTTATGTGGGTTTCATCAGGAAAATTAAGACATTATACTGTGTATTATCTAACGGGGCTATGAATTTGATGCATTAGAACTGTCTGTCTTGAATATTCATATGCGATGTCTGTCCTGGGGGAAATCTTCGCCAAAGGTGGGAAATTTTCGGTTTTCGGCATGGCAGCTTGTCAAAAATTAAGATTTGCTTTCACTTTTAAATTTGGGACATAATCAAGGAATTACCATGGAGCTTAGAGATTAATCTCTATCCAATATAGTCAATCAGTACGTAATGATTTATTGTTCTCGATCATGTTACATATGCACTAGAGAAATACTCTTCAAGCATGTACAAATGCTTTTCCACTATTTGAAAACAATATCTCTGATTCTAAAGTCCGCCCCCATATTCAGATCGGCATTCAAACTATGCATAGCAACCATAACAACAATAAGAAATATACACCGTGAACTAGATGTCACGTTCTCTAGAACGCCCATATTGACAGCTGGAACTAGTTCCATTTCACGGTGTATATTTGTTTGTTCACGTTTATCAGAACGGATTTATTCGCGGGTATTACCGTCCAATTGTTGGTACCGAAATACCGATACTGACTGTACTGGTACTTTCGGTACAGAGCAATATCTGAGCATGTGCATGAGATGACCGTTCTATTCGTAGTTGCTACTCCGTTACTGACCAGAACAGGGAACAAAAAGGATGGGGTCTGGATGTAGCTTAAAATCCTCAATGTGCAGTTTTGAAGTTTTTTTTTTAAATTTATTTTTATTTGTGGGTTCCGGGTGATTTGGCCGAACGCCATTTGGCCGAAAGGGTCATTTGGCCGAACGCCGTTTGGCCGAACGCCGTTTGGCCGAATGCCGTTTGGCCGAAAAAGGATTATGAACTTAAGTGATCTTGCCACTGTGCGTGAGAATGTCATGGGAGGATACGTTTTCATCTATATATCATCGTTGCGGTCAATGCACACCTAAATTTTTGAATGTTTTGGAAAGCTTAGACTCTCAGGTTTCTAATGATGAGTTCGGATTTGAAATCGGTGGTTGCGAACACAGCGAAAATCGCAATTTAATGATAAAATTCAAAATGGTGATCAAATCCAAGATGGCTGCCAAAAATGTTTCAACTTCAAATGAAAGGTCTATACTTTCCCTTCATAGAAATGTGAAGTTTTGTATATGTTACAACATTAAATTTTGAGATATTATGCGATAAATTAGGTGCAATTTGATGAAAAATCGTCATTTTTGTCACCTTGTCAGCCCCTTGCCAAGCGAGGGGTTCATCAATTAAACCCTACCAAAGTGGTTTTCATCCTTTTTTATCATATTCTTGCGAATAAGCAAGAAAAAATTGAAATCCCAAACTTTATGAAAATGGCGGCCTGGTTTCAGCGAAAATTACTCAAGTGATATGTTGATTCGAAGTAGGGGAACTGGGGGTAAGACGCCCACGTTAAGGAAGAGAAATTTAAACCACGAAACACTTTATAATACACATTTTTTTTTGGCACTAACATGAAGCACCAACATGTTTCCTTCCAAATGGAAGAAACCATAAACCAGTTGTATGTTTTACTACTGAAAAATTCAAATTTGAAAAAAAGTTTGATTTTCAGAATTTTAGTATTATTGCGGGGTAAAACGCGCCACTAGCCACAGCTAACGCCAGGATGCCAAATTGTGTACATATACTTGCGCGCCTGGTTTATTGTCAACTGTTATTGTTCGTGAATGGTATACAGTCATTACATAATTATGGATCACCTGTAATTATGGGTCAATTCCATGTAAACGTCATAGTGTGCTGTTTTATCAATAATTACTACAAAATGACGCATGGCTGTTTGATAAGTGAACTTATTTATAGCAAAATTGTGCTGTTGCTTGGTTCCAACTTGTGTTCTACATAATTTGTGCCTGAATTTGGATCTAAATGGCTATTTTAATGGAAATAACTGGGGGTGGGCATTTTACCCCTCACATGCCTCAGAAGTTTGGACCCTTGTAAAAAGGCTGGAAAGGTCAAATTCGATACTTTTTCCGCTTGGTACACAAATAATGGAAGTATGCAAAACAGTTTGTGGGGATAGCGAGAGAAAAATTCTTTTAAATGATATAAAAAAGTGCAAACATTTACAAGGCTAAAATTACATCAAAAGTAACCAAAATCTTTTTTCGAAGTTTTTGTACATTTTTTTTAGTAAAAATATGTAAACTCAAATGTAAAGAAGCATTTTAATTCATATTTTAGCGATTGCAATTGAAAAAAAGTATTGAAAATAACGTGGTTTGCCTAAAACAAGGGTGGCGCAACTTGCCCCCTATGGGCGTTATGGCCGCAGTTCCCCTAATGGCTTCTAGCCTGTTGCAACCCTGAAACCCCCAAAAACGTCTTCGTAACGCTATGAAAGTCGCTGTAAAAACCCTCTGAAACTTCGTAAAATGCTTCCAAAATCCCCCTGTTACTTAAGAATGTAGTTTGAGTACCCCTGCTAGATGCCGTAATAATTTGTACTGTTCCAATTTCTTTGCCATTTCTCATTCTGTCAACCATGTCACGAAGCTTGAATAGTATCAGTGAAAACACGCGACAAAACGGACGCATTTGAATTGGAACACCTAATTCTACCGTAAATGTAAGTTTTTTTTTCAAAAATGTGTGTATTAATAAAATAATTAATAGTTTTGAAGCATGTGGCAATGGAATCCGCGATGCGATTCATTTGCCCTACTGAAGGACCGGTGCCCGATTATTCGCTGTTTTCCCTGTGTTCAATACCCCCTAAAACCCCCTTGGATACCACGCACCTGAGACCCTACGAAACCACCAAAAACGTTTCCGTAACACCTCCAAAACCCGTCGAAAATGCTCAGAAACTCTTTGCAATGCCTTCGAAACCCACTCCGACTACCGAAAACGCCCCTGAAACCTGCTTCGAAAATCAATGTATCCACAATCTCAAGCAAGTCTATCCCTGAGACCCCCTGAATTACCACTGAGACTCCCTGGAGCCCCCTGAAGCCCTTTGATAGGACCCATTTAATCTCCTTGAAATGTTTCTGAGATCTCATTTTATCCCACTGAAACACCTTGGCACCCCTGAAACGTCCCTGCAACCTTCCCTTGCTTTGCCCAATAAACGTCCTCTGGACGTCGTTGTCATAGAGATTGTCATTATAACACTTGCTCGTGTAAAATATTGGTACAGAGTAGCTCTCTTTTTTATGCAGGGCATAAATAAGGTGCATAAATCTAAAGAGCATTAAATAACCTACTGTACTCTGATATTCTGAGCCTAATTGGCCTGACCGGAGACCAGCTACTTAGTAATTTGCAGAAGAATATGGGAATATCCTACCTCAAAACACACAGTACGAACAAAACCTGCAAAACTATGACGGATAGAATGTAACAAAAGAACCCCGTCTTATAAAACGGAAATTTTTGTGCGATCTTACCCAGTTAAAAATTGTTACATCGAGTTCGCTGTAACAGAATGACCTCCATCGTTTTCTACACAATTTTTAATCGGATTGCAAAGTTACAGGTTGCTGTCAGTATGGAGCTTGCTAACAACTTTGCGAGCAAGAAATTCTTTTATGTAAAATCGAATGAAATAAAATGGAGATTTAAACTATATGTTCTAATATTTATATCACGTATAGTTTTCAGAATTAAAATCTGTAAACAAGCTGATTGGTTGATATCTGAGCGGGCTGCTTGGCTGGCAGCAAATACATGTAGTTTACACAATTTCTGTCACAATTTATGTTCCGTTTTATATTTCATATATATATTTTTTTCTGTGCAACTCTGATGACGGCGACCGTATACACGCAGAAAAATAATTGTAAACACAATTAAATTCTAGTTCAAATCAACCGATTTTTCAGTTTGCTATAGCGACAAACTAATTTCTAGTTTAAACTGAACTTTTTCCATTGTTTGATAATACAAATATTTTCATTTGACGAAATTTTTGACAGTTTGTTAGAACAAACTGAGATTTGGTAGTTTCAACATAAAATGACAGATTGTTCCAAACGACTGCACTTTAGCTACTAACAAAACCGGAATGTGATTGTGTTGGTGACGGCAGCTCCTGCGGCAGCTCGGAAATCTATTTTTAGACACTCGGCAAGCGGATGGAAGCGAGAACGAATAAAAAAGGCAAAAAAGCGAATCCGACCAACTTTTTGAGGATGCTGTCTTGAGTACCTGCGCGTTATCCATCACGGCCAAAACTGCACTTGGAAGTTGGAATGATGGATTTGCAACACTTTCTTTGTTGTGGCGATGTTGGGGTAAGATTTTTAAAGATGTGTGAGTGCATCCGGGCCATGTTTATGGTCCCCATTTTGTTGAAACAAATGAAGTTTTCATCGTTATATGGAATGATGGGAATTGATTGTTTTGATCGATAAACTCTAAGCAAGGACAAAGAAATATAACTTTGGAATAAGCAATTGCTCAGTTTGAAAATCAACCATGCGTTCTATTGTTATAAACAAGCCTCTTTTTTCTGTAAAGGCTTTCATAGAAAGTCAAAATGACATAGTATCAACTAATTGGCGTATTATGAAACGTCAATTCTGACAGACATTCATGTCAAATGCACACAGTAGACTCTACTGAGTAGAGGGTGCGGCGATGGAAAATCTGAAGAAGTCCAAGCACACCCTTACCTACCGATTTGATAAAATCCAAATAAAAAAAATTAGAGATAAGCCGACCGCTTCTACCATCAATCTGACTGAAAGGTTGTCCTAGGAGCAATCAGAGGAAGCCTCCGGCTCAGGCAAGGTCAATAAATCTCAACTCCAAAAGCACCATAATGGCTACCGTCTGCCCACTCACCGCCAAAGGAAAACCACGAAGCTTACATGCGATCGCTTGCGCTAGTGGTAGCAAATCGAACAGGGCAAACAGGGTGAAGAGGTTGCAAAAAGCGACAGCTTGACAACAGAGGTGAAACTGGTGGCCCAGGATGAAACAGTGAGGAGAAACCCAAACTGTAACTCCAAACGATAGCTTAATGATTCTTCCGGAAAAAAAGCTAGAGTACTGAAAATGGCGAATAAGGTTTCTGCAAGTAAACCTACACCATGCTTAGAGTAGCACAGATTTTTGTCGGAGGTTAACTAAAGAGAACTTCACCGTGGCCCTCATTCAACAGCCATGGGTCGATCAAACCAGAATACAAGATATTCCATAACACGCGTGCAAGTTAGTACATCTCGTAGAACGGCTGTTTTATCAAATAATATCTGTAAATACTTTACAATTACAGAATTCATAAAAGGTACATTTCAGCGATGAGGAGGGTGGTACCTTTCGTAAGAAAGAGTAAAATATCTTGATGATCAAGACATACTTCCTTGGAGACTTGGATGAAAGCCCCCTCCAGAGATAGCTGCGCTTGTAGTTCACAGCCACAAATACAACGTACTCTTCGTCTAGGGTCGTTATAGGGGCGCAAATGCACATCACAACGTATGGGGAAGAACTATTATAAACACTAGAGATGAGTATCCACAAACGAAGTAACCCTAATTCAAGGTGCCGAGAAATGAGTGATCTAAGGGGGGAAAGAGATGCTCAATCGTTAACGGATGGAGCGTGATTGATGGTGGCCGTCAGTAAGAATATAAATAGGCAAGTCAAAGTTGGTGCCAAGCAGGACTATGCATGCAACTGTGACAACTGCAGAACCTGTGAAATTGAAGGTACGGCACAACACGATTGCCTACGACCAAACTTACGACAAGCCACCACGGAAGCGTGTGAGGAGCTACGAGGAACGGCCTTGCAAGACTAGGAGGTTGTTAAACCCGAAAGTCGGCAGTAATACCGGTAAGCCAAGTGTCTCGGAAATATGAGATGGGTGGGCTTGAAAAGGACGACCCAGCCCGGTTCAAAGGAAACAGCGGGTTGCGACCATCAATAGGTCCTCAGCCACCCAGGTTATAATGCTACAAAGAGCGCCAAGGTGCTGCTTATAAGTGTCTGGCGGTAAAGGTTCTAGACAAGGATGTCGAGGTAAGGGCTCTCACAGCCAGCGGATGCGACTCTTAAGGCTATAAACTACGACTACGGAAAAGCCCAATATGGAACACAGGTGGCCTTGACACATTTGCCTATGGTGGACGCTCACAAGTCCTTTTAAGTAAAGAAGCACAAGGTGGGTCGATATGTCAACTGACCATACACGAGCCATTGGAAGTTTGCTTTAGATGTCTGGAACCCGGACTCAAGTCATGGCCTTGCCTGTAAAGCCACCTTGTAAATCAGCTAAACTTAAACCACTACTGTGACGCAGCTCGGCAACTGCCCATTCAAGCAGTTGCTTTGTGGAGAACGGATATCACCATCATAGCGTACCCATACCGAGTACCCACTGGTAATAGCAAATCGGTCCCGGATGGGTCCAGAAAAATGGCCGCAATATGAACGACTTGAAAATACCCCGTCTTGGAGTTCTACTTCTTATGAGGGCTTCTTGGACACCATGGTAAACGGGGTCTTCTTCTGTAGCTGCTATGCGTTTCCGCGATGATCGATCGCAGATGCTGGACTGTATGACGGCCGCGCTGACAGGGCGCACACTGGGGCAGGATTGAAAATTCACGGAAAAAACCTCTAGCTCGTCGAGATGTCGAGATACGCACTTGGTGTCTTCAGAGAAAATATTTCTATGAACAAGGTCGATATTCTGAACGGTAGCATATTTTTCTTACGTTATTCGCATAAAAGTCCTATAAGTCATTTTAGCCATCTTTCATTTCAGCGGCATGGTGTCTTCGGCAAAGTTGTTCAGCTATTTATGCTAAACAAGTTTGCCGAAGACGTCAAATTTCCAAAGCCTACTGTTCTTGAGATATTAGTCGTTTTATAAAATACCTACCTAAAATCGAGTTTTATCATTAAACTACGTTTGTATACAAATTTAATGTCCGTTTTCGAGTTATAATAATGAAAAATACTAAAATAAAACATATGTAAAATAAATTAGTTGGAAAAAACAAAATATGCATTGATTTTTCATAGAAAGTTCCTGAAAATCACGCAAAATGTATATAGGACGTTCTTGCAGTCGGGCAAGTTTTTTCATCGGCTATCACCTTAAAAATACATAAGCTTTTATGTAAATTTTTTTCACCGACATGATATTTGATGATTTTTTTTAAATAGCGTTCAAAGTTTACTGTTTTGTGTGAATTAGTACAACATTTTTGCACATATTTTACCATGTTGTATGTTGCCAAGTGAACCATGAGAAGTATAAATGCAATCAAGTTACAGGTTTAGTCATATTTGAGCTCCAAACAAATTGTAAAACACAAAAATGTCCGAAACGCCAATAAAAGTGAGTTTTTAGATCATTGAACACACAAAAAATAATTCTATTAAATAAAATTATATAAGATAATGATAAAACCAAGGCTAAATGGCGTGTTTAGGACATTTTTGTGTTTTACAATTTGTCTGGAGCTTAAAAATGACTAAACCTGTAACTAGATTGCATTTATACTTCTCATTGTTCACTTGGCAACATACAACATGGTAAAATATGTGCAAAAATGTTGTACTAATTCACACAAAACAGTAAACTTTGAACGCTATTTAAAAAAAATCATCAAATATCATGTCGGTGAAAAAAATTACATGAAAGCATATGTATTTTTTAGGTGATCGCCGATGAAAAAACTTGCCCGAACTTGCCCGACTGCAAGAACGTCCTATATAAATTTTGCGTGATTTTCAGGAACTTTCTATGAAAAATCAATGCATATTTTGTTTTTTCCAACTAATTTATTTTACATATGTTTTATTTTAGTATTTTTCATTATTATAACTCGAAAACGGACATTAAATTTGTTTACAGACGTAATTTAATGAAAAAACTCGATTTTAGGTAGGTATTTTATAAAACGACTAATATCTCAAGAACAGTAGGCTTTGGAAATTTGACGTCTTCGGCAAACTTTTTTAGCATAAATAGCTGAACAACTTTGCCGAAGACACCATACCGCTAAAATGAAAGATGGCCAAAATGGCTTATAGGACTTTTATGCGAATAACGTAAGAAAAATATGCTACCGTTCAGAATATCGACCTTGTTCATAGAAATATTTTCTCTGAAGACACCAAGTGCGTATCTCGACATCTCGACGAGCTAGAGGTTTTTTCCGTGTATTTTCAATCCTGCCCCAGTGTGGGGCGGAGGGCGGTGTTAATAGCGGGAGACTTCAATGCCTGGGCCACGAAAATGGGGAGCCGTTCCACGAACCAGCAGGTTCAGATCCTGCTAAAGGTACTGGTCATGATAGATGTCGACCTGGCTGATGTCGTTACCAAAAGTACTTTCAGTCGGAATGGTCAATGTTACTTTTTGTAGTCCTGGCCCAACAAAAAGTTCGAACTGGAGGGTAGACAATGCGTACAGTCACAGCGATAACCTGGCAGTTCGCTACAGTACCGGATACAACACAACATCTGCAGGCGACGAACAAATGAAGTTACGACCATGTCAAGCCCTTGCAGGTGGAAGACATCATACTTCAACGGCCAGATATTCAAGAATGCACCTTTTCGTGATCTTACACGGTTGGAGCAGTATCCAGTTAGTAGCGGTGGTCTAGGCGCCAAGAAAGTTTACCCTAGGAATGGCAGATCACCGGTGTACTGGTAGACTCAAACTTCATGCACCGCGCCTATATACGGACTAGCCAACGACTGCCAAAAATGTGCTTAAGACCGAGAGTGCCAATTAGAATCCATGGTGTGATGACTAAATTAAGCAGGCGATGAGGAATTTGCGGGAATTGTAAAATTCTTTAGTGTAGGTAAAGCGCCAGGTCCAGACGGAGCTCCGAAACAGGCCAATGAAGAAATGCAGAAATGTTTGGACGAGGAAGTGTTCTGAGGGGTTAAGAAACGGCGGAACATGGTTCTATTGCCAAAGGTGAGGAAACCACGCGGTGACTCGTCATTGGCTAATCTAGCTTTTTCTTTTTTCTTGCTCACTCTTCTAAACAAACACGTCGGAGAGAAACAATGTGACTCGCTGAGACCGATGAGTTACGCCGATGAGACCATCCATATCCAGGTCTCACGAATAATCAACTCGGCTTCTGGGAGAAAAGATCGATCGTAGACGCTATACCTTCGGCTACTACAACTGTCGAGTTAGCTCTCCAGTTTGGGAGGAGAAGAATTCGCTACTGTTCAGTAGTGTAAGAAATGTGTTGAATAGCGCCAGTTGAACGCGGCAATCGTCAGCTTCGCTGATGATATTACGCTAGAAGTGGAGAAAAGAGGCGGAGTTGATTGCTGATTGCCCCCTCGATCGCAGTTGTAGAAGTGGATGAGCTCCAAGAAACTGTAGATGGCTCACCACAGAACAATGGGAGTTGTTGCGAATACCCGGAAGTATGAAACAGCAGACAATGATTAGGGCAGGCGGTTTTAATATCAAGCACTTGGGGGTGATGTTCGACGACGAATTTACCTTCGCTAGCCATGTCGATTACGCCTTCAAGAGAGCCTCCACTGTCCCGAATGATGTCCTATAGCTCTGCAATGCATGCCATTAAGCGCAAGCTTCTAGCTAGTGCTCCTTCGACAACACTAAGGTATGGATGCCCGGCTTGGGGCATGGCAATATGTAATGACAGCTACCGTGGAAAGCTAAAAAATACGTATAGATAGACTAATGTGCCTAAACGTGGCAAGTATTCACCGCAAAGTACTTCTATGATTGTAATTCATCACATAAGTAAGCATTATTTTTAAGTTATTACCATAACATATTGTGTTACAAACTTGTCTGTCATAAGTGCCAAATTACAAATTCCATAACAAAAAATGTTCCTAGGAAACCATTTCAATAACTTGTTTTGTTAGTTTCAATAACAACTTAATAACAGTGAATTCGGAAAATATTTCAATAACAAATTTTGATATTAATATGTTATTGATAATAATCGGAGAGCAGAATTTGCTATGACATCAAACTCGTTACTAAATAAATTATTATACTTATTATATAAAAGTATTCGCTTTGACTCACAAGCCTGCCAAAAACATGAGGTTAATCACTCTGACGTAAGAAATATTTTCAAATGATCAAAAATACTATATTCAGCTTTTAATTCATTCTAAGAGATTTGAAGTCGCAAGGTAATCGAACTTTAGTAATTTCTATATTATCAAATACGACGAGCTTTCACCAGTAATTTATAAACTTTTCTACTTAACAGGTATTAATGACTTTTTTGTATTTATTTATCATATGGAAGATTTGTACTGTTGAAGGATTCTGTAGAGTAGTAGTGAGTTGTCTAGTTGAATGTCGAGAATTTCTTGAGAATGAGAATATTTTGACATCGCGCGAACGTTATCAATCTTCGCAATATTTTTGATTTTCTGATTTTTCATGATCACTAGTAATGCTTACGAACATCTGTAGTTGAGAGCATCAGCATTTTGAAATTTATGTTTTTGCTGTATAGTATGACAAATTATAATGTTGTTTATATCTGTAAAATAATCAAACCGTATTAAGTTTGCAAATCTGATTACATTGTTTATAATTAATAATTATCTTTAAGATATATCGTCTAGCTCAAACCTTTGTAGGGGTATGTGGCGGGGCCATCATCATCATCATCATCATCATCGATGGCAATTTGCGACTTTTGTTTTGTTTTTTTTTTCAGCATAGAAACTGAAGAATTTTTAGAATGCTCAACAGTTTTGCAGAAAAATTTTGGGATATTGGAAATATTGTACAGATTATTACAATTTTTTTGAAAAATTTGTGTTAATTCCTCCGAATTTTGAGAGAGACGAAACAGCCAAGGGCTGAAAGTCTCTTTAATAAAGACAAATCAATCAACCTCCGAATTTTCCCTGGATTCAAGAATTCTGTTGAATATTCCTCCTGGATTCTACAAGGGTTCCTCTGATGATTCCTACAGGACTTTCACTAGATTTTTTTGCATTTTTTTTTTTCTAAGATTCCTCTATTTATTTCTCTAAGGATTCCGTCAAAAGCTCCTTATATGCTTATCAAGCGTCTTTGTCATAAAATATTTCTAGAAATTCGTCGACAGATTTGGTCATAAGCTTTTCCATAAATGACTCTAAAATTCTTCCAGAAATTTCTCCGGGAGTTCTTCTACGGAATCTTCATGGATTTTCAAAGAATCCTCTAGAAATTCCTCCAGAATGCTACATAGAATCCCTTCAAGGATTTCTTCAGAATTTCCTGTGATCATTAGTTCTGAAGTTCATCTTAAGATTTTTCTGAAAATTTCTTCGAGGATTTCACCAGGAATTTTTTCGAAAGATTCTGACAAGAATTCTAATTATTGCTCAGAAGAATTACCTTCGAAATTTCTAAGAAAATTACGCGAGGAGTTCTCTTGAAGAATTCTCCAGGGATTTATCGAAAGTTCCTCTAGAACTTCCATGTGCTTATCCGAAAATTATTTAAGGAATTCTTAAAAGGAGTCGTTCAGGAATTTCCTTCTTAACTGAATACAAAAATTAAACAACACAAAGGACAAGTCATAACTGTCGAATTGTTGCTGTGATTTCAAAACTTATTACTGTTGTGCTATTGCTGATAAGTGGATCAATACTACAACAATTACAAAACTTGTACTTCAACAAAACATGTTATTTAAATGTAATTTAGTTAATGTATATCAATAGCTTGATGATAACAAAATGAGATTGTCCAACAAAATGTGTTATGGAAAAGCTATGCGTTGATAATTTAATAATAACAAAACAAGATATAAAAACAGGTTATGTGATTTCGAAGTTATTAACTTGCTATTCTCCTCTGCTCGGGTACAGTTCCTGTGTCTTGTGCTTCACAGTGAAGGAGTGGAGAGAAAATCAGTGGTTCTATACGCGGATGGCGAATATTTTCCATGAATATTTTACAGTATGTCCTTCTCTGGTCGAGTTCGAATGTATCTTCTCCATGTTTATGAACATTTTTTAAGCTTCACCAAGTGGTACCGTGTCAAAAGGAAGAACCACAGAATTGGAATTGAAATGCAATTGCGAACCGATCTCTCCGAACCCCTTCTCCTGTTTAGAAATGCAGTCCATCGCCACCGCGCCAATGCAATGTACTCTGTACCCCGGAATCGGCAGTCGCAGTCACTCAGTCAGAACCAGCTGATGCACTGTACTAAGGAACTAACGTCGCTGACGGTTAGTTGGTCGGTCGGTCGGTCGGTCGGGTATGAAGTGGTTATTCAATTACAAACCCATTCAATCGCAACATCATTTCGCCCGCCTGATTCAATTTCCAGCTCAATAAATGTTTTCCATCGCACGATCATCGAGATATAAGAGCGAGGTAACAACATCGAAGGAATGGGTGCAAATCAATTGGAAAATCTACAAACTTCTATATCCTGTGTTCATCATGGTGGCGCGCTGCTGCTGCTGCAGCATGCTGCCTGTCGACTAGCGCCGCGTAGGGGAGTCCGGGGCTCTGGGTGGAACCAGGACGGATGGGTATTACCAATCTACCATTTATCTAGCATACGGAATTATTGTGATGAAATAAACATGCATTTCTGTTTCTAGGAGATTGTCACCATGCCAAGCCGTGTAACCCCAGAAACCCTTACATTTCTGTTGAGTTACACGCTACTAAGAGCTCACCACCTCTCCTCTCGCTCACCAACTCGCTCCAAAGCAGAAAAAAAGTGAATTCGGATGGAAACGAGATGACAATTTTTCTGCAGCTTGCTTCTGGTAGCCAACCGTGCATGATGGTGGTTGTACACTGCACTTGGAAGACATTCTGTAATATCCTTTTCGTGAAGAAGAACACGAGTAGTAAGCGCCACGCCGGGCAAGGCAAGGCAAGACGTCGTCGTCGTCGTTGCCGTCGGATGACAACGAACGGTTCTTTATCCACATGGACGAGCTTCGATTGCTTAATCTCCGAGGAAAGTTGTCGACTCTCGAGGGAAGGCTATGAATTTGTTGTCAGGCAATATGGAACTACGCGCTAACAACTATTCATACACGTGTGATCCCTAGTGGCAGAGTGCACTGGGTTGGAATGGAGGATGCTCGATGTACGAGACTTCGTGTAAGGTTGCTCAACGTTTTTGATTTAACAATTCAAAAAAGATTAAATTAGACGTGTAACGAACTTGCAATTTGTTGGATTGTTGCCTGCACACCTTAACCCGTTTCGGTCCTAGTTGGGAATTTAATTTCAAAAAATCACTGTGACTTCATTTTTCAACCGATTTTTACGAAATTTTGTACGAAGATCGCGCTACATCTCTAGTTGTATGGAAAAATATTAAAATGGTATTTTGGTCCTTGGGGTCTGAGTTATTGAAGGGGTTATATGGGTCAAATCAGGTCAAAAATGGACCAACTTCCTTTTAACCACTGATTACTTGTAAAAAACACATGCAATATGATTGCAAACATGTTCAATTATCTTTTTATTATAACAGACGCATAGTTTGAGTAAATTGGGATTGTCTGGTTTTGGTTCCGGATGTTCCGGGTCGCGTTTGGGGTGCGTTCGGAGGACACTTCTCAAACGTTCGCTACACATGACATTTTTTCTCGCATAATTCTAAACACAGGCTTGTCATGATTCATTCTTCATAATTTTGTATACTAAGTATATTGGAATATTCAAAGGTTTTTTTGTTTTGACATATTGGCCGCCATCCCGGATGTTCCGGGAACCTGGAACCATCCGGGGAAGTGGCCATTTTTCAAACAGTTATGAAACATGGCTTGCGACATATCAATCTTCATGTTTTTGCCAAACAAGTGTGCTAGAGTAGAATTCAAAGGTTTTTGGACATATTGGCCACCATCCCGGATGTTCCGGGAACCTGAGACCACCCGGGGAAGTGGCCATTTTCCAAACAGTTATGATACATGGATTGCGACATATCAATCTTCATGATTTTGCAAATGAAGTATGTTAGAGTAGAATTCAGAGGTTTTTAGACATATTGGCCGCCATCCCGGATGTTCCGGGAACCTGGGACCACCCGGGGAAGTGGCCATTTTCCAAACAGTTATGATACATGGCTTGCGACATATCAATCTTCATGATTTTGCAAATCAAGTATGTTAGAGAAGAATTTAGAGGTTTTTGAACATATTGGCCACAATTCCGTATGTTCCGGGAACCTGGAACCACCCGAGGAAGTGGCCATTTTCCAAATTGTTATGATACATGGCTTGCGACACATCAATATTCACAACTTTGCAAAACAAGTGTGCTAGAGTAGAATTCAGAGGTTTTTGGACATATTGGCCACCATCCCGGATGTTCCGGGAACCTGGGACCACCCGGGGAAGTGGCCATTTTCCAAACAGTTATGATACATGGCTTGCGACATATCAATCTTCATGATTTTGCAAATGAAGTATGTTAGAGGAGAATTTAGAGGTTTTTGGACATATTGGCCACAATTCCGTATGTTCCGGGAGCCTGGAACCACCCGAGGAAGTGGCCATTTCTCAAATAGTTATGAAACAAGGCTTGCGACATATCAATCTTCATGATTTTGCAAAACAAGTATGGCAGAGGAGAATTTAGAGGTTTTTGGACATATTGGCCACCATTCCGGATGTTCCGGGAACCTGGAACCACCCGGGGAAGTGGCCATTTTCCAAACAATTATGAAACAAGGCATGCGACATATCAATCTTCATGATTTTGCAAAACAAGTATGTTAGAGGAGAATTTAGAGGTGTTTGGACATATTGGCCACAATTCCGTATGTTCCGGGAACCTGGAACAACCCGGGGAAGTGGCAATTTTCCCAATTGTTATGAAACATGGCTTGCGACATATCAATCTTCATGATTTTGCAAAACAAGTATGTTAGCGGAGAATTTAGAGGTTTTTGGATATATTGGTCATAATTCCGGATGTTCCGGGAACCTGGAACCACCCGGGGAAGTGGCCATTTTTCAAACATTTATGAAACATGGCTTGCGACTTATCAATCTTCATGATTTTGCAAATAAAGTATGTTAGAGGAAAATTTAGAGGTTTTTGGACATATTGGCCACAATTCCGTATGTTCCGGGAACCTGGAACCACCCAAGGAAGTGGCCATTTCTCAAACAGTTATGAAACAAGGCTTGCGACATATCAGTCTTCATGATTTTGCAAAACAAGTATATTAGAGTAGAATTCGAATATTTTTGGACATATTGGCCACAATTTCTGATGTTCCGGGAACCTGGAACCACCTGGGGAAGTGGCCAATTTCCAAACAAATATGATACATGACTTGCGACATATCAATCTTCATGATTTTGCCAAACAAGTATGTAAGAGAGGAGTTCAGAAATTTTTGGACATATTGGCAACCATATCTGGATGTTCCGGGAAAATGGCCACTTCCTTGGATGGCTGCAAGTTCCGGGATCATCCGGAGTATTATCCAATATGTCCACAACCATCTGGATTCTCCTCTAACCCACCTAATTTACAAAATCATGAAGATTGATATGTCGCAAGCCATGTTGCATAATTTATTGGGGCATGGTCACTTCCCCGGGTGGTCCCCGGTTACCAGAATACTCAAGATGGTAGCCAATATGTCCAAACCCGCTGAATTCTACTGTAACATACTTCATTTGCAAAATCATGAAGATTGATATGTCGCAAGCCATGTTTCATAACAATTTGGAAAATGGCCACTTCCCCGGGTGGTTCCAGGTTCCCGGAACATCCGGGATGGCGGCCAATATGTTCAACAATCTCTGAAATCTACTCTAACTTACTTGTTTTGCCAAATCATGAAGATTGATATGTCGCAAGCCTTGTTTCAAAAATGTTTGGGAAATAGCTACTTCCCCGGGTGGTTCCAGGTTCCCGGAACATCCGGGATGGTGGCCAATATGTCCAAAATCCTCTAAATTCTCCTCTAATATACTTGTTTTGCAAAATCATGAAGATTAATATGTTGCAAGCCATGTTTCATAACTGTTTGAAAAATGACCACTTCCCCGGGTGGTTCCAGGTTCCCGGTACATCCGGAATTGTGACCAATATGTCCAAAAACCTATGAAGTCTCCTCTACCATACTTGTTTTGCAAAATCATGAAGATTGATATGTCGCAAGCCATGTTCCATAACAATTTGAAAAATGGCCACTTCCCCGAGTGGTTCCAGGTTCCCGGAACATCCGGATTTGTGGCCAATATGCCCAAAAACGTCTAAATTCTCCTCTAACACACCTGTTTTGCAAAATTATGAAGATTGATATGTCGCAATCCATGTTTCATAACAATTTGGAAAATGGCCACTTCCCGGGTGATTCCAGGTTCCCGGAACATCCGGAGCTGTGGCCAATAAGCCCAAAAACATCTATATTCTCCTCTAACATACTTGTTTTGCAAAATTATGAAGATTGATATGTCGCAAGCCATGTTTCATAACTGTTTGGAAAATGGCCACTTCCCCGGATGGTCCCAGGTTCCCGGAACATCCGGGATGACGGCCAATATGTCAAAAAAACCTTGGAATATTCCTTCAATAAACTTAGTATACAAAATTATGAAGAATGAATCATGACAAGCCTGTTTTTAGAATTATGCGAGAAAAAATGTCATGTGTAGGGAACGTTTGAGAAGTGTCCTCCGAACGCACCCCAAACGCGACCCGGAACATCCGAAACCAAAACCAGACAACCCCAATTTACTCAAACTATGCGTCTGTAATAATGAAAAGATAATTGAACATGTTTGCAATCATATTGCATGTGTTTTTTACAAGTAATCAGTGGTTAAAAGGAAGTTGGTCCATTTTTGACCTGATTTGACCCATATAACCCCTTCAATAACTCAGACCCCAAGGACCAAAATACCATTTTAATATTTTTCCATACAACTAGAGATGTAGCGCGATCTTCGTACGAAATTTCGTAAAAATCGGTTGAAAAATGAAGTCACAGTGATTTTTTGAAATTAAATTCCCAACTAGGACCGAAACGGGTTAAGGGTCCTAATTCCATAATAGTTTGGATGACCTAGAATACCCCATGAATGTACCAAAAGCGTTATAATTCTGCATTGAGGCTCCAGAAGCAGCACAGACTACATTCCACGAATATTTTTCACATTTAAAGCATAATACAGTATGTAGAAATTGTAACGCAAACTTTAAAAAAAAGCAAACTTCAAAGCGTATTGGAGGTTATTTGTATACGAATTGTCCAACTACCTCAGTATCGAGTTACTAATATTGCGTAAAATTGTGAGATCTAGGGTAATTGATCCGATCATGGAGGAGTTAAGCATTGGGTTCATGCTTAAACCACAATTGTATCGTCCCAAGCAAACTTTTTACATGGATTGATATGAAAATAATAAAATCCCTCCCGAATCTACGGGAAAATAACGAAATATTGCCACGGGCAAATCTTAAGCAAACAAATGGTGCAATCTCATAATTTAAGCACCATACATCTGTTAAAAATACTTTTTGGAAACATTTCAGTCGAAAATGTGCTCAATTGCCATTACCGCATCATTAGGTACTACCACAACGATGGGAACAATTACCCTAGCAGACATCAATTGAAATTTCAGCGTAGTCGTTTTTCAGAGATTAGTCAAGGAGTACTTCAGGAAATTCTAAAAGAGTTTCTTTAAGAATTAGTCAAGGAGTACCTTCAGAGATTCCTCCAAGTGTTTCTTCAAGTGTTCCTCTTGAATCCCAATCAGGGATGTCAACTGGCGTTCCTTTAGCAATCTCTATAGGAGATCCTTCAGGAATCACTACAGGAATTCCATCAAGCGTTCCTACAGGAATTCCTGCTGGGATCCCTTCTAGAATTCCTACAAGGATCCCTCCTGGAATTTCTTCAGGGATTCTTCTTGAAATTCCTTGGGAATGAGTTCAGGAGTTCTTTTAGCGATTTCTAATGAGTTCCTTCAAGTATTGCTCCAGAAGTTCCTTCAGTGATCTCTCTAGGCGACCTGCCTAGCAGTTCCAGGAAGATTCAGAGATGGCTCTATATGTTCCATCAGGGATTCCTTCAGAAGTTCCCTAAGCTCGTCCAACAGGAGTTGGAGAATTCTTCCAGAGGTCTTTTCTGAGAATCTTCCAAGAGGATTCAGGAATTCCTCCTATATCCCTTTCGTGACGGAGCTCAAAAAAGTGAATTTTCCATACAAATTGCTCAAATTTGGCTCTCCAGAACCCTTAGACTTTTTAATATATCAAGACTTTTTCTTCAGAATTTGCTAGAGCTACTCCTTGTCTTTCGATTCCTAACTTTGTCCACCTAGATAAATCAAAAATTAAAAATTTGCGACAGATAAAACTTTTTCATGTTTTACGATTTTTGCTCACTTTTTGTTTAACTTGTTGTGGTAAATTTCACACACAACATAAACAAAAGTTTGTTTGCACACATGCAAGTATAAGTAATGGCTCAATCATCAAAATAATTTACATCAGGTAAACCAAAGACTAAACAGCTGAAAAAATTTCACAAAACTGTTATTGCTCAACAGCACAATTGTGCTGGTTCGTCACGAAAGGGATATATGCATCATGAATTCCTCCATAAATTCCGTTAACATTTCCTACATTAAGTCATTTAGACATTAATCTAGAAGTTCCTCTAGGGATTCCTTCTGAAGATCTTTCAGAAATTCTCACAGGATTTCCTACAGCGATTAGTCTTTCGTAGAGTTCTTGCAGAAATTCCTTCAGGAGCTTCTATCAAGGATCTCGTCAGAGATTCTTACAGTAGGATCCAAGGATACCTCCAGAAGAATACAGGAATTCGCCTAGACGGTTCTTCAGGGATTCCTACAGAAGTTCATTCAGGGATTAGTCCGACAGTTTCTTTAGGATTTCCCCGGTAATTCCTTAGGGGATTCCTGAAGAAATTCATTAAGGGATCCTTTCTTCAGGAATTCCTTCTGGGATTCATCTAGAAGTTCCTTAAAATAGGGTAAGGGAGGTATTTTGGACCCCTTTAGGAAGTGGATGAACAATTCAGCGAAAAAAGAAAGTTCCCACTTCAAAATATGGATAATTTCAGTAGGCATCACGTAGAGCAACATGTTTTCTGTCGAAAAAGGCCGAACAGAACTCAAAATTGTTGTAGTAAATACAAGAAATATCAAAACTCCTGAAGGATCTCGGGCTTCTATTTTGGACCACCTGATTTTATTTTGGACCACCAAGTGCACATATTTTGGCCCACCAAATTAAACTTCAATTGATTGATGAAATGAAAGCCACCTCAGCAAAAATTTAAACATAGTTAAAACTACGTAAAGTTTACATCTTTTCTATTCATTTTTTGAGACAGGGAACGTTTAAAAATTACGTAACGGTAAAAAAAGATGACTTTTTGTTGCAATTGCCAGTTTTTACGCATTGTAGTATGATGTTTCATGAAAAAAGTTACGCAAAACGTATATTTATTAACTATTGCATGACGTCAGTCACCATGCATAAATTACGTAACGCTTCACATAAGTGTGAAAGTCTAGAGATTTTGCTAAATATAAAGGCGTTCCACACATATTGTAATGAGTGGAAGGGCCATTAAAAATAAAGTAATTTGAATGATACGTAAATTGTCCAGTCATCAACTGATTGCCGAGAAGAACAACTTTTCTAAACTGGATGACTGAATACCTGAAAATTTCAACTTGTCGAAAAGTTGTCAATCGAATCGAAATTTTTAACTAGGCGAAAAGTTGTTAGAACAAATCGAACCCACAACATTAACAACCCAGATCACGGGAGGTCCAAACTTATTCTATTTATCTGTTTCTAGAGTACATTACATTGGCATGAATATTTTCTCCCTTTAGAAGGAACTGGAGAGATGGATCTGACAGGTGGTCCAAAATATATTCACATCTGATTATGTTGAACATATTTTGGCCATACCTCAAACCACCATTTTAGTAAATAATATCGCTTCACCGAGGTTAAGAACAGTTTATTTTGAGTTCTTACAAGGCCCTAACTACATTCACATGAAATAAATGTTTATTTTTAAAATTAAATACCTCTTCGAAGCCGACTACAAATTTGTCACCTTCTCTGTTTTTGGTGCTTTTCCGTGCGTTTCATTGGAAGTGAAAACATTTTCTCTATTTTTGATACTGAACAGCATATTTAACTGACATCCAAAATAAAGGTCATCACATAGTTGAATACTTTTCGTGTTCCAATAAAAATTTACCAAGATTTAGTAGAGATTATGTGATAAATATCATAAAACTCCCTAGGTGGGCCAAAATACCTGCCCGGTCCAAAATACCTCCACTACCCTATATCTTAACTTTTTTGAAGGATCTCTGATGGACAAGAATTCCTCCAGAATTTTCTTCTGAAATTCCTGGAAATCCTTCGAAAATTCTTCCTTAAAATTCTTTTGGGATTCCTCCTGAAAACCCTTCTCCCTTCATGGAAGATTCCCCCTGGAGAGTTACCAAGAATTCCCTCTACAACTGCATCGGAGACGCCTCCTGAAATCCCTTCAAGGATTGCTCCTGAATGTTCTTCGGGGTTTCCTTCTGTAATTCCATCGGATATTCTTTCGGAGATTCCTCCTGGAATTGCTTCGAGGATTTCTCCTTGAATTCTTTCGAGGATTCCTCCTGGATTTTCTTCGATGATTCCACCTAAACCCCTTAGGGGATAACTTCTCGAATTCCTTTGTAAATTCCCGCAGAAATGGCGTTGGAAATTCCTGCTGGAATTCCTTTAAGATTCTTTCGGAAATTCCTCCTGAATTTTATTTGAGGGTTCTTATTTGAATTTCTTTTGATACTTCTCCTGGAATTCCTTCAGAAATTCTTCCGAAATTCCATTCAATTCAGGGGTTTTCTTCGTGGTTTCGTACAGCAGTTCCTGCAAGGATTAGTCCTTAAGGAATTCCTCCACGAGTTTTTGCAGAGATTTTTCCAGGAGTTTCTTCGGGGATTCTTGTTGGACTTCCTTCAAGGTTCCTCCTGGAATTCCTACGGGGATTCCACCTAGAAATCCTGCGAGCATTATTATCAAATCGAGTAGGTTCTGAAAAGCCTAAATATAAAAAAAACAAAAACTATATCAAAAGCAATACTTCATAGCCCTTCAATGGCAATGGAGTTATGTGGCATTCACTACACACAGGATACAAATAAAACGCAATAGGCTAATGACTGGTCGCAGTGACGTACCCGAATAGGAATAAGAAATGGGTATATTCAATCGTAAAAAATGCCTTCAATGGTCATGTCATGAAAAAGCTTTGACTACACATTTTAGAGCGTACTGACAACTTCTTCAATTTATCAATGTTGAAAAATTTCGGTCATACCGTTACACGCCGTCCCCGGCCAAAAATCGGTCACACGTCGCCGCCGAGCAAGATATAGTTGGCGTACAGGTCTAATACTTTGGACAATCCTTTGGAATTAAATTGAAATTGTTCGAGGTTTTTTTTGAATAAATTTATTCCAGAAGGATTTGCGATTTTCAAAAGAATAGCCAAAGAAAGGAAAATGGAATTGCCATAACAAATTTCAAAGAACTTTTTATAGGGACTGTCACATAAAAATCCAACGAAATTTCCGAAGAATTGCCTTAACAATTCTCAATGGGACTTATATAGGAGTCGGGGCCCGTGGCGCAGTGGTCCACACGTTCGCTTCATAAGCGGATGGTCATGGGTTCGAACCCAGCCCCGGCACTTGCAATTTTTCATCAGTTGCTCTTCCCCCCGAGAGCAGCCGGCACCTGACCCTCTTCGGAGCATATAGCTCTAACGGACCCGGAATTTGGATATCGGCGAACCGCAACTCATAATGGACCCCCAATCGGACTGGAAAAGGAACAGCAGCCACACATCAGCATCATCGTGCTCATCATTCTACCATGGACAGGGTAGAAGAATGAAAGAAGCACAAAGGCAGCCAGTTCAATACAGTAGAATAAAATAGATTACATTTAGGCGCTGTACAAAGTGGAAGTGCAGCGTCCAATTGGAATCGCTCACGTAGTACCCTAGTGGACAAAAGAGCTGTAAATTAGGTTAAGTGATTATGATTAAGAATAAAAAATGGGACTTATTAGGAAGTCTCCACTCCATAGCAAGTTCCGAAGATATTTTTATACAAATTTCCAAAGGAATACTTTTGAGAGTTTCCGAATAAATTCGTAAAGAAAAATCGGAAAAATGGTATTTCAAGGACAGAGGAATTAAAATTTGCTGAAGGACTCCATGAAGGAATAACTAATGGAATTTCCGAAGCATTTTTCGAAAAAAATTGACGAAGGAATTTCCAAAGCAGAAGGAAAGGCCAAAGAAATTTAAAAGCATTGCATAAGAGTTTGAAAAAACTCATAACATTTGCCGGTGAAAGTATCAAAACAAGTTTGAATGGAATTGTCGCAATCATTCTCAATAAAACTCCCGCAGAAATATCCAAAAGCATAGGAAAAAAATAGAAATGCATTTCCAAAAATTCATAGGAAATGCAGAAGGGGTTCATAAAAGAGTTTTGTAAATTCCTACTTCGACGAATTTTCAAACGGAATACCGGAAGATTCCTTCAAGAAATTACCGACGGAATTCCGAAAGGCATTTGTGTAAATTTTCTCAAAGGATTTAAAAATGAGCCTGAAAAATGCTAGGAGAATTTCAGTAAACAAAACAGTAAAAGTAATACCAAAGAAAATTACCAAAAAAACGTGATGACCCACAAAACATTAAAATCCCCGGAAATAAACATACAAACAAACCAAAAGAACTGCTGAAGCATTACAAAAAGACTTTTATGCAATTCAGTATTATAATTTCTATTTTATACTACTTATTTCAGTATCATAATGACTTATTTTTCCGTACCGGTTCATTATGCAACTGAAATGAGTTGCATAATGAAAAATAGTTGCATAATGTTCATTATGCAACTCATTTGAGTTGCATTATGAACATTATGCAACTCAAATGAGTTGTATAATGAAAAAATCATTGCATAAAATTTTGTATGGAACTCGTTGCAAAACTCGATTTTTTCAGCACTCTTCGTATTTATCCAACTCGGCAAGCCTCGTTGGATAAATGTACGACTCGTACTGAAAAAATCAACTTTTTGCAACTCGTTACATAAATAACTATTATAAATTCCTAAACTGATTGTCAAAAAACTTCCTAAAAGTTTACTAATGAAATTGCTTTAATCTTTGAGGACGCGCATCGGTTTGATCTTCAAACTGCGCCGCGCTCTACCACTCTACCACGAGCGAGGTTTATTGGAAGTGTTGAACTTTTTACGTCGGTGTGCGTACTGGGATACTGGGATCAAAAAAGTTTCCAAGTTTACTGCTAAGGGGGTTGTCCAAGCAGCTTCCACAAATAAATACTAACTTGCTCACTTGCTAGAAGTAAATCACAGTGACTTCTGCGCATCAAAAACCTGTACCACCGTGACCCTTATGTGACAAGTGTGTTACTTGGGAAGGGATGTGTCGAAAAATTTTATTTAAAAAATTTCAAAGAGATATTCGGCGTGAGCCGGAAGGAAATACCAAAGAAATTCCTGAAGTTATTGCCACATCAATTTCCAAAGGCGCTACGAAGGAAATTTCAAATGAAACTGACTAACAAATAACAAAAAAATCAAAAAAAAAATGTCGACAATACTTTTTAAGGAATTATTTAAAAACAGGATTTTTTAAAGAAATGCTCAAACGACAAACATTTTTGGAAAGGATGCTCTCAAGATCAACAAACCATTGAATCGAAAAAAATGTTGTCAATTTCTCGATTTTTTTCTTAGGCTAACCAACCCAGTGGAAATTACAACGTTTGATTGCTCTGACATTCATTCACTCAACAGTAACACGAGTTTGATGAACAAATTGAAATTTGAATTCTGAAAAGAAATCCACGTACTCCGGTGGGAATCAAACCCACGACTCCCAATTTCGCTAGACGCTCCCGTTCTGACATTCATGCACATTGCACACAACAGAGATATGTAAATGTTCATCTAATTCCATCCGAAGGAGACTGTGTGAATTGTGAGAAGTAACAACCCATGTACATTAGTGCAATCGAGTTTAGTTATATGCCTTCAGGGTCCAGAGACGGTTAATTCAGATCAGAATCGCGCTACAATATTCGTTGGCCAGTCGGTTTTCTCGGTAGAGCCATGCAAGCGCTAGTGTGGAATGCGGAATCAGATTAGCTTGAGAATTTTCGAATGGCAGACAATTTTCAGGTAAGAGTGATGGGGGTGCGAGTGAAAAATCCGGGATCAGAACCGCGCTACAATAATCGTAGATCAGTCGGTTTCCACGGTAGGGCGATGGAAACGCGAGCACGAAATCCGGGATCAGTGGTCATCGTGATCAAATAAATCATAATCGTGATGAAGACCGCGACGTGTATTTCCATATAACTAGTGGATCATATCACCTAACAGAGGTGGCTCCTAGATCCACACCTTACCCTACCCTACTAACCACCATTCCTTCCCGTGATAACTGTGTGGATGCTGTGGATTCCACGGTTTCTAGTAGCAACGGTTGTCGAACTAACATTCCTTCCCTTTCCTGATGACCGTAAGGACGTGGCCAGCGCCGTTATTGACTTTAAATAGCTGAACTCTCGAATTGTGCACATTGAGTATGGTTAGCTAGTCCCAAGCTTTCACATTCATTGGCTCTCTGTGCAACTTCGATTGTTCTGGTCAATCACGGAGTAGCAACTACGATGTGTACGGTTATCTTTGCTTTGCTTTGCTTTGCTTTGCTTTGCTTTGCTTTTCAGGGTCCGGAGACGGTTAATTCACTCCATAGGTTGGAGAAAAGAAGCGCCCGTATAGAGAATTGGGAGTTGTGGGTTCGATTCCCACCGGAGATCGTGGATTTCTTTTTGCAGTTCAGTTCAGGTCTCCATTTGGTTATCAAGCACGTGTTTCTATTTACGCGCATGGCTGTCAAAGCATGTAAACGTTGCAACTTCCTCTTGACATAGTTACCCGAGCAGGAACAAATAACTGACACATAACAGCAGCATACCAAAATAAGGTATCATACCAAGGCGAGGTATTGGTCGGTTACCCAGGTATTGAAAATAGATTATTTTGGTATTTTTTAGGTATTATAAAATACTTCGAAGAGTTATTGGTTCGGTGTTGGGGACTGCTTGAGGTATTTTTCAATTATGGAAAAATCACTATTTCTATGGAAAAATCGCCTATTATTATTTAGGAATTGCCATACCTGATGTCATTATTCACGTGTTATGCACAGATGAACACCAGTTATTATTTTAGGTATTTTACCTCTTATGCAGGGCTTCTTAATACCTCATTCAGGTTGTAGGTATTCGGTTTTCCATACCTAAGTTTGGTATTCTTCAGACATTTTCTCCTGCTCGGGTAGCCTAAGCAAAATCGAGAAATTGATATTTTAAATCGGTACTTTATTGAGTTTAAATCTTATTATAAACATAAATTTTATGTGTTTTAGTTCCATTAACATCAGGTTGTAATATGTTGCATACAGTAGTGTAGCTCACGACTGATGAACTGCGGTACACATGAAGGCACGATTCGCACTGATTGATATCTGCAATTTAAGTTCGGTTTGCATTGCGGTTTGGTATACGGACGCGCCGGCAAATGGACGAGTAAGGCACGCTGTGGACGAGATATTGTTCGCTGATGAGAAGCAGCGCTATCAATCGACCAACCAGCACAAAAACGCGGCCGCGGCACACATACGGGGAACCGAACATAAAACAAGTCCATTATGGTTCGATACAATACTGCTGCTGCTGCTGCTGCTGCTGTGGTAGGATACCGAAACCGAAGCAGGAACAGCATCCACGGAATGGGAATCCAGGTTCATTTGGGCCCGGTACTCTGTGGTGCCCATTTTCCAACACGTCACGCTTTATTTCCACTAACCGGACATGCTTTTCATCTATCGAACGGTTATTTTGTGTATGTTTCGCGTCTATGGTGAATCACTATGATGGGTGATGTATTTGGACACCGAAGTACTTCCACAACATAACATCGTCATTAGTGTTGTTGGTGAGGTGTTGGACGACGGAAGAGTACCGTGATTTCAAGTGGGATTGATTTAGAGTTATACATTATTTGAAAACACAAAAAAGTCGCAAAACTCATATATTTTAAACTAACTTCAGATATGCTCTTTAAGAGATGAAAATTTCCTGTCTGTCGTTCTCCAACAAAATAACAAATTTGGAGATACACTCCCGATCGAAAGTTTGGGGTCACCCCCTCAAAAACATGTCATTGTTTTAGGCCCATATCTTCGCCAATTTGCATCCGATTTCAAAATTGTGAATCGAGAGATTTTATCACAAAACTACGTTACAAATTAAATGGGAAGGGAATCCCATCACAAACTCACACCTTCTAAAGCAAAGTAACAATAGTACAACTGACAAGCGCGAAACCAGCCATGATAAAAATCCAATTAAACTTAGAAAAACATTTTGTTTTAGTTTTTTCTGCTTCTAACTAACCGACTAACTGGTTATTTGTTCCAATGGAAATAGTTTCACGGGCCGACCCATCCGAACGAAACCACCAAGCCGAGCACCACACCACACCGGTGACAGGATACAGTGAAATCTCATTCCCGCTCATTTCCAGCGCCCCCACATCGATAAGTAGGTATGCCCACCACCGCCGCAAGCTGTTGAACAGTGGTGCCACCGCAAATTAAAATTGATAAAAAAATGTTTTCTTCGCTTTTTTTTGTTCGTGCAAAGACCACGGTCCATACAAATTTAAAAAAAAATGTAATAACGAAATAACGCGCGATGGGCGGGTATCAAAATTTCCCAAAAAATGACTACGTGGTTTATGGACAGCCGCAAACCACTGAATAGCGATTTTTAAAATTCTCAATTTCGATTGAAATCACTCCTTGCGCAAAAATAAGATAAAAAAATATTATTTTCCCATAGTTTTCGCAATTTCAACTCTTTGAGGAGGTGTACAAAATTGATCATTGAGATAAAAGTCCAAGTTAAATGATTATTTTTAGACAATTAAAACTGCCATTCGTTTTTTTTTCTCAAAGATTTATATAGATTTATATTCAAAAAAAAAAAGATATGGTTATTTCGAGTAGATATTTTTAAGGCAGTTGTGAACATTTATAGTTAATTTCCGATACAATCCTTACACATTGGGCTCGATTACCCGACACTTGTAAAAAATCACCCGAAAAATTGTACCATTCAATTTTGTTTCAATTTATAAGTATTGTGTGTTATGTTTAAAAAGTTTAAATTTCATTTGAAAATTACTCCAGAAATTCCATCTGCGGAATACTACAGGAACTTTCTTTCAGACATTCATGCATAAATTGAGTCTGGGAATTCAATTTGTCAATTATTTCACATTTTCGACTTCTGCAGGAAATTCTAGATTCCTTCAGAAACTTCAACTCCAAAAATTCCTTCTGGAGATTCTTCCAGGAAATGCATCTGAGAGTAACTCCAGGAATGTCATCTGGGATTACTGCAGGAATTTCTTCCGCAAAATCTGAGGATTTCTCCTCAGAAATTTCATCAGAAGATTCCATCCAAAAAATCAAATGTTGATTACTTCAGAAATGCCATTTTAGGTTCCTTTAAGAATTCCAGCTGACGATTATTGCATGCCTTTATGGATTCCTCCAGATTCCCTTATGGTTTTTTTCTGAGGATTTATCAAGGACACCTTTCGGACGCTCCTTTAGGGATTCCCACAGGAGTTTAGATATCTAGAAAGAACTCCTGCAAATTTCTTTCAAGGCTCTCAAAAGTAAGTACTGAAAATAATTCGGAGTTAATGATGAAGGATTCCATGGATAAACTCCTGCAGAAAACGTAGTAAAAATTTCTAGAGAAATAACAATTACGATTATAGAGCAAATTACAGGAGCATGAATAAAAACAAACTACTGTAGGAATCCTCGAAGGACCTGCTGAAGTAATAGGAGTATAGGACGAATCTCAGAAAGATATTCTGAAAAAAGCCAATCAGGCTCTTTGAATAATTTCAGAAAAATCTACAGATGAAATCCTAGAAAACCTTTTGAAGGATTCCCAGGAGAATTTCTGGGGTAGTCCCAGAAAAAACTCCTAGTGGAATATCCTAGAGGGATTTCAAAAATTAATGCTGGAGGAATTTCAGTAGGAACATCATGGTGAATTTCAAAAACAACACTTGGAAGAATTCCAAGGGGATATCTTGGAAAAAATCCAGAACGAGCTCCTCAATGAATTCCGATTCCTATGGAACTCCTGAAATCTCAGTGAAATCTCTAAAACGTTCCTGGAGAAAAAAGTTCTAGAGGAGCTTCAAGAATGCCATGATAATTTTGAAAAGTATCCCAAAGTTATATCTAAAGGAATCGTGAAGGTATTGCGGAGAATCTATCCGTTTAGAATTCTGCAAGTCAATACGTTTCGTTAATGTTAGTTTGTGTAACCCTATAAAGTGACCACGTACTTAACCCTTCAGCGCGCGCGCTGTTGTAAAAAGTACAACACTACCAAAAAACCTCGCGTTTCGTATACAGCGCGAGCGCGGTGCAGTTTCAGTTGCTTGATGGCGCGCGTCCTGGAAGGTTAAGAATACTGAACACTGCATTGCAGAATAAACTTTTAGTGATAATTTTGCATTGTAAACAAAACCTTACCTATGAAAATGAGCCAAATTGTTTCTTACACCGGAATCTAAAAATTTTCGCAATGGGAAATAATCTGGAGAGGTCTCAGAAAAAAACTTATGGAGGAATTCCTTCCAAATGAGAAGAAACCATTCCTTTTTGTTAGAACATCAAAATCTCATTTCGAAATGTGAGTCATTCCGAGAAGTGTGTCATTCCGGAAACCGTCTTAGTGATCTATCATGTCTATCATGTCACTCTTGCGTTCAACGAAAATAAACGGTTTAAGAATTTCAACCAAATTCAACCAATTCCCAGATAGATCCTAGAATCACAAAAATGTGATGGAAATCTCTCGTCAATATGAAAAATAAAACTGTAAAATGTAAACTGCAACTCGCTATGTCAACGAAGAATTCCGTTGCATAGTTGTAGTTTAGAAGTGCGTTTTCCAGTAAAACTTCCAGTTCATATGAAAATGATACAATTTTTGGCCAACGAAAATTATACCTTTTTGTAATGTTTTTTTTGCCATCTGAAAATCGAAAACCGTGTTGACAAAAACAGAATAACCCTGTATTCTATCTTTTACTGGCTCAGACCTTTTGATCCATAAAGAACCCTGTATTCATTTTCAGATTGTCAGTTCTTGATTCTCGATATCGATACACGATTTCAATTCTCGATATTTTTTTGCTGATAATGGGTTTTTGAATTTCAAGACTTTTCATTATTGAATCTTTGTCATCCATTTTCAATTCTTGATTCTCGATACCCTTTCAAAGGATTTTCTCCGTCGATTCCAGATTCATTTTCATTTTTTTTAGTCCGTTCTCGATTCTCGATTTTTTTCGTTTTATGACTCTGGATCAGCCAAACTTAACTCTGGACTCTCGGTTCTCTGAATATTCCATTAACGTCTCGATTTTCAATTTTCAAATCGTATAAGTGCTCTTCTTTCTTGCAAGAGACTCACGGTGTTGTAATTTAAATTTGCGATTCTAAATTTTTGATTTATGTTTGCCGATTTTCAATATTTTTCTCGATTTTGGTTTTAGGTTTGGTTTGGGAATTTTCTGTTTATGATATGAGATTTTGACTTTTGGTTTTTATTTTCGCTTCTCAACTGCAATTTTAATTTGTTGTGTCTGCTTTGTCAATTCTGGGTTCGCAAGTTTCATTTCTCGACTTTCGATAAATCTACGTTTTCCACTCTCAATACTTAATTCTTGATTTT